>NW_024056196.1:0-30145 GCF_013401445.1 Tripterygium wilfordii | reverse complement strand
CGAAATGTGGCACGAAGGCTCAACTAGCAAGTTAGACTTTTAAGAGCACTAAATAGTACACAACGGTCCACATGATGCTTTGGAATTGCTCACTCTCTCTATAGAAGGACTTTTCACGTTTTTATGCAATTTCAAACAGAACTTGGTCTATTCGCGTCTTTACTTACGAAACGTGGCACGAAGCTCAACTAGCGGTTAACTTCTAAGAACACTAAATAGAGTACAACGGTCCACATTGATGCTTTGAATTGCTCAACTCTCTACATAGAGGAGATTTTCACGTTTTGTGCAATTTGAGACATAACTTGGTATATCGCGTCTTTACCTTACGAAGCAGCAACGAAGGCTCAACTAGCAAGTTTACAACTTCTAAGAAACACTAAATAAGAGTACAACGGTTCACATTGATGCTTTGGAATTGCTCAACTCTCTCCATAGGGGAGCTTTTCCCGTTTTTGTGCAATTTGAAGACATAACTTGGTCTATTCATGTCTTTACCTAACAAAACGTGGCACAAAGGCTCAACTAGCAAGTTAGACTTCTAAGAACCTAAAGAGTACAAACGGTTTCTGTGGCTTTGGATTGCTCAACTCTCTCCATAGAGGAGCTTTCACGTTTTCAAGCATTTGAGACATAACTTGGTCTATTCGCCTCTTTTTCCTTACGAAACGTGGCACGAAGGCTCAACTAGCAAGTTAGACTCTTAAGAGCACCAAATAGAGTACAACGGTCCACATTGATGCTTTTAAAATTGCTCAACTCTCTCCATAGAGGAGCTTTTCACGTTTTTGTGCAATTTCAAACATAACTTTGTCTATTCGCGTCTTTACCTTACGAAACGTGGCACGAAGGCTCAACTGGCAAGTTAGACTTTTAAGAGCACGAAATAGAGTACAACAGCCGATATTGGTGCTTTGGAATTGCTCAATTCTCTCCATAGAGGAGCTTTTCACGTTTTTGTGCAATTTGAGACATAACTTGGTCTATTCGCGTCTTTACCTTACGAAACGTTGCGACGAAGGCTCAACTAGCCAGTAGACTTCTAAGAACACTAAATAGAGTACAACGCCGATATTGGTGGCTTTGGAATTGCTCAACTCTCTCCATAGAGGAGCTTTATCACGTTTTTGTGCAATTTGAGACATACTTGGTCTATTCGCGCTTTCCTTACGAAACGTGGCACGAAGGCTCAACTAGCAAGTTAGACTTCTAAGAACACTAATAGAGTAAAACGGTCTGCATTGATGCTTTGGAATTGCTCGACTCTCTCCATAGAGGAGCTTTTCATCACGTTTTGTGCAATTTGAGACAAACTGGTCTATTCGGTCCTTTACCTTACGAAACGGTGGCATGAAAGGCTCAACTAGTAGTTAGACTTTTAAGAGCACTAAATAGAGTACATACGGCCGTATATTGGTGCTTTGGAATTGCTCAACTCTCTCCATAGAGGAGCTTTTCACGTTTTTGTGCAATTTGAGACATAACTGGTATATTCGCTGTCTTTACCCTTACGAAACGCGGCACGAAGGCTCAACTAGGAAGTTAAACTTCTAAGAACACTAAATAGAGTACAACGGTCCACATTGATGCTTTGGAATTGCTCAACTCTCTCCATAGGGGATCTTTTCACGTTTTTGTGCAATTTGAGACATAACTTGGTCTATTCGCATCCTTACCTTACGAAACATGGCACGAAGGCTCAACTAGCAAGTTAGACTTTTAAGAGCACTAAATAGAGTACATCGGTCCACATTGATGCTTTGGAATTGCTCAACTCTCTCCATAGAGGAGCTTTGCACGTTTTTGTGCAATTTCAAACATAACTTGGTCTATTCACGTCTTTACCTTACGAAACGTGGCACGAAGGCTCAACTAGCAAGTTAGACTTTTAAGAGCACTAAATAGAGTACAGCGGCCGATATTGGTGCTTTGGAATTGCTCAACTGTCTCCATAGAGGAGCTTTTCACGTTTTTGTGCAATTTGAGACATAACTTGGTCTATTCGCGTCTTTACCTTACGAAACGTGGCACGAAGGCTCAACTAGCAAGTTAGACTTTTAAGAGCACTAAATAGAGTACAACGGCCGATATTGGTGCTTTGGAATTGCTCAACTGTCTCCGTAGAGGAGCTTTTCACGTTTTTGTGCAATTTGAGACATAACTTGGTCTATTCGCGTCTTTACCTTACGAAACGTGGCACGAAGGATCAACTAGCAAGTTAGACTTTTAAGAGCACGAAATAGAGTACAACGGCCGATATTGGTGCTTTGGAATTCCTCAATTCTCTCCATAGAGGAGCTTTTCACGTTTTTGTGCAATTTGAGACATAACTTGGTCTATTCACGTCTTTACTTTACGAAACGTGGCACGAAGGCTCCACTAGCAAGTTAGACTTTTAAGAGCACCAAATAGAGTACAACGGTCCACATTGATGCTTTGGAATTGCTGAACTCTCTCTATAGAGGAGCTTTTCACGTTTTTGTGTAATTTGAGACATAACTTGGTCTATTCGCGTCTTTACCTTACGAAACATGGCACGAAGGCTCAACTAGCAAGTTAGACTTTTAAGAGCACTAAATAGAGTACAACGGTCCACATTGATGCTTTGGAATTGCTCAACTCTCTCCATAGAGCAGCTTTTCACGTTTTTGTGCAATTTCAAACATAACTTGGTCTATTCCCGTCTTGACCTTACGAAACGTCGCACGAAGGCTCAACTAGCAAGTTAGAATTTTCAGAGCACTAAATAGAGTGCAACGGCTGATATTGGTGCTTTGGAATTGCTCAACTCTCTCCATAGAGGAGCTTTTCACGTTTTTGTGCAATTTGAGACATAACTTGGTCGATTCGCGTCTTTACCTAACAAAACGTGGCACAAAGGCTCAACTAGCAAGTTAGACTTCTAAGAACACTAAATAGAGTACAATGGTCCACATTGATGCTTTGGAATTGCTCAACTCTCTCCATAGAGGAGCTTTTCACGTTTTCAAGCAATTTGAGACATAACTTGGTCTATTCGCCTCTTTTCCTTACGAAACGTGGCACGAAGGCTCAACTAGCAAGTTAGACTCTTAAGAGCACTAAATAGAGTACAACGGTCCACATTGATGCTTTGGAATTGCTCAACTCTCTCCATAGAGGAGCTTTTCACGTTTTTGTGCAATTTCAAACATAACTTTGTCTATTCGCGTCTTTACCTTACGAAACGTGGCACGAAGGCTCAACTAGCAAGTTAGACTTTTAAGAGCACTAAATAGAGTACAACGGCCGATATTGGTGCTTTGGAATTGCTCAACTCTCTCCATAGAGGAGCTTTTCACGTTTTTGTGCAATTTGAGACATAACTTGGTCTATTCGCGTCTTTACCTTACGAAACGTGGCACGAAGGCTCAACTAGCAAGTTAGACTTCTAAGAACACTAAATAGAGTACAACGGTCTGCATTGATGTTTTGGAATTGCTCAACTCTCTCCATAGGGGAGCTTTTCACGTTTTTGAGGAGTTTGAGACATAACTTGGTCTATTCGCGTCTTTACCTTACGAAACGTGGCACGAAGGCTCAACTAGCAAGTTAGATTTTTAAGAGCACTAAATAGAGTACAACGGTCCACATTGATGATTTGGAATTGCTCAACTCTCTCCATAGAGGAGCTGTTCACGTTTTTATGCAATTTGAGACATAACTTGGTCTATTCGGGTCTTTACCTTACGATACGTGGCACGAAGGCTCAACTAGCAAGTTAGACTTTTAAGAGCACTAAATAGAGTACAACGGCCGATATTGGTGCTTTGGAATTGCTCAACTCTCTCCATAGAGGAGCTTTTCACGTTTTTGTGCAATTTGAGACATAACTTGGTCTATTCACGTCTTTACCTGACGAAACGTGGCACGAAGGATCAACTAGCAAGTTAGACTTCTAAGAATACTAAATAGAGTACAACGGTCTACATTGATGCTTTGGAATTGCTCAACTCTCTCCATAGAGGAGCTTTTCACGTTTTTGAGCAATTTGAGACATAACTTGGTCTATTCACGTCTTTACCTTACGAAACGTGGCACGAAGGCTCAACTAGCAAGTTAGACTTTTAAGAGCACTAAATAGAGTACAACGGTCCACATTGATGCTTTGGAATTGCTCAACTCTCTCCATAGAGGAGCTTTTCACGTTTTTGTGCAATTTGAGACATAACTTGGTCTATTCGCGGTCTTTACCTTACGAAACGTGGCACTGAAGGCTCAACTAGCAAGTTAGACTTTTAAGAGCACTAAATAGAGTACAACGGTCCGATATTGATGCTTTGGAATTGCTCAACTCTCTCCATAGAGGAGCTTTTCACGTTTTTGTGCAATTTGAGACATAACTTGGTCTATTCGCGTCTTTACCTTACGAAACGTGGCACGAAGGCTCAACTAGCAAGTTAGACTTCTAAGAATCACTAAATAGAGTACAACGGTCCTACATTGATGCTTTGGAATTGCTCAACTCTCTCCATAGAGGAGCTTTTCACGTTTTTGTAGCAATTTGAGACATAACTTGGTCTATTCGCGTCTTTACCTTACGAAACGTGGCACGAAGGCTCAACTAGCAAGTTAGACTTTTAAGAGCACTAAATAGAGTACAACGGTCCACATTGATGCTTTGGAATTGCTCAACTCTCTCCATAGAGGAGCTTTTCACGTTTTTATGCAATTTCAAGACATAACTTGGTCTATTCGCGTCTTTACCTTACGAAACGTGGCACGAAGGCTCAACTAGCAAGTTAGACTTTTAAGAGCACTAAATAGAGTACAACGGTCCACATTGATGCTTTGGAATTGCTCAACTCTCTCCATAGAGGAGCTTTTCACGTTTTTGTGCAATTTGAGACATAACTTGGTCTATTCGCGTCTTTACCTTACGAAACGTGGCACGAAGGCTCAACTAGCAAGTTAGACTTATAAGAACACTAAATAGAGTACAACGGTCCACATTGATGCTTTGGAATTGCTCAACTCTCTCCATAGAGGAGCTTTTCACGTTTTTGTGCAATTTGAGACATAACTTGGTCTATTCGCGTCTTTACCTTACGAAACGTGGCACAAAGGCTCAACTAGCAAGTTAGACTTCTAAGAACACTAAATAGAGTACAACGGTCCACATTGATGCTTTGGAATTGCTCAACGCTCTCCATAGAGGAGCTTTTCATGTTTTGCAAGCAATTTGAGACATAACTTGGTCTATTCACGTCTTTACCTTATGAAACGTGGCACAAAGGCTCAACTAGCAAGTTAGACTTTTAAGAGCACTAAATAGAGTACAACGGTCCACATTGATGCTTTGAATTGCTCAACTCTCTCCATAGAGGAGCTTTTCACGTTTTTGTGCAATTTCAAACATAACTTGGTCTATTCGCGTCTTTACCTTACGAAACGTGGCACTGAAGGCTCAACTAGCAAGTTAGACTTTTAAGAGCACTAAATAGAGTACAACGGTCCACATTGATGCTTTGGAATTGCTCAACTCTCTCCATAGAGGAGCTTTTCACGTTTTTGTGCAATTTGAGACATAACTTGGTCTATTCGCGTCTTTACCTTACGAAACGCGGCACGAAGGCTCAACTAGCAAGTTAGACTTTTAAGAGCACTAAATAGAGTACAACGGTCCACATTGATGCTTTGGAATTGCTCAACTCTCTCCATAGAGGAGCTTTTCACGTTTTTGTGCAATTTGAGACATAACTTGGTCTATTCGCGTCTTTACCTTACGAAACGCGGCACGAAGGCTCAACTAGCAAGTTAGACTTTTAAGAGCACTAAATAGAGTACAACGGTCCGACATTGATGCTTTGGAATTGCTCAACTCTCTCCATAGAGGAGCTTTTCACGTTTTTGTGCAATTTGAGACATAACTTGGTCTATTCGCCTCTTTACCTTACGAAACGTGGCACGAAGGCTCAACTAGCAAGTTAGACTTTTAAGAGCACTAAATAGAGTACAACGGTCCACATTGATGCTTTGGAATTGCTCAACTCTCTCCATAGAGGAGCTTTTCACGTTTTTGTGCAATTTGAGACATAACTTGGTCTATTCGCGTCTTTACCTTACGAAACGTGGCACGAAGGCTCAACTAGCAAGTTAGACTTGTAAGAGCACTAAATAGAGTACAACGGTCCACATTGATGCTTTGGAATTGCTCAACTCTCTCCATAGAGGAGCTTTTCACGTTTTTGTGCAATTTCAAACATAACTTGGTCTATTCACGTCTTTACCTTACGAAACGTGGCACGAAGGCTCCACTAGCAAGTTAGACTTTAAGAGCACTAAATAGAGTACAACGGTCCACATTGATGCTTTGGAATTGCTCAACTCTCTCCATAGAGGAGCTTTTCACGTTTTTGTGTAATTTGAGACATAACTTGGTCTATTCGCGTCTTTACCTTACGAAACATGGCACGAAGGCTCAACTAGCAAGTTAGACTTTTAAGAGCACTAAATAGAGTACAACGGTCCACATTGATGCTTTGGAATTGCTCAACTCTCTCCATAGAGGCAGCTTTTCACGTTTTTGTGCAATTTCAAACATAACTTGGTCTATTCGCGTCTTTACCTTACGAAACGTCGGCACGAAGGCTCAACTAGCAAGTTAGAATTTTAAGAGCACTAAATAGAGTACAACGGTCCTATATTGGTGCTTTGGAATTGCTCAACTCTCTCCATAGAGGAGCTTTTCACGTTTTTATGCAATTTCAAACAGAACTTGGTCTATTCGCGTCTTTACCTTACGAAACGTGGCACGAAGGCTCAACTAGCAAGTTACACTTCTAAGAACACTAAATAGAGTACAACGGTCCACATTGATGCTTTGGAATTGCTCAACTCTCTCCATAGAGGAGCTTTTCACGTTTTTGTGCAATTTGAGACATAACTTGGTCTATTCGCCTCTTTACCTTACGAAACGTGGCACGAAGGCTCAACTAGCAAGTTAGACTTTTAAGAGCACTAAATAGAGTACAACGGTCTACATTGATGCTTTGGAATTGCTCAACTCTCTCCATAGAGGAGCTTTTCACGTTTTTGTGCAATTTGAGACATAACTTGGTCTATTCGCGTCTTTACCTTACGAAACGTGGCACGAAGGCTCAACTAGCAAGTTAGACTTTTAAGAGCACCTAAATAGAGTACAACGGTCCACATTGATGCTTTGGAATTGCTCAACTCTCTCCATAGAGGAGCTTTTCACGTTTTTGTGCAATTTCAAACATAACTTGGTCTATTCGCGTCTTTACCTTACGAAACGTGGCACGAAGGCTCAACTAGCAAGTTAGACTTTTAAGGGCACTAAATAGAGTACAACGGTGCACATTGATGCTTTGGAATTGCTCAACTCTCTCCATAGAGGAGCTTTTCACGTTTTTGTGCTAATTTGAGACATAACTTGGTCTATTCGCGTCTTTACCTTACGAAACGTGGCACGAAGGCTCAACTAGCAAGTTAGACTTTTAAGAGCACTAAATAGAGTACAACGGTCCACATTGATGCTTTGGAATTGCTCAACTCTCTCCATAGAGGAGCTTTTCACGTTTTTGTGCAATTTCAAACATAACTTGGTCTATTCGCGTCTTTACCTTACGAAACGTGGCACGAAGGCTCAACTAGCAAGTTAGACTTTTAAGAGCACTAAATAGAGTACAACGGTCCACTATTGATGCTTTGGAATTGCTCAACTCTCTCCATAGAGGAGCTTTTCACGTTTTTATGCAATTTCAAACATAACTTGGTCTATTCGCGTCTTTACCTTACGAAACGTGGCACGAAGGCTCAACTAGCAAGTTAGACTTCTAAGAACACTAAATAGAGTACAACGGTCCACATTGATGCTTTGGAATTGCTCAACTCTCTCCATAGAGGAGCTTTTCACGTTTTTGTGCAATTTGAGACATAACTTGGTCTATTCGCGTCTTTACCTTACGAAACGTGGCACGAAGGCTCAACTAGCAAGTTAAACTTCTAAGAACACTAAATAGAGTACAACGGTCCACATTGATGCTTTGGAATTGCTCAACTCTCTCCATAGGGGAGCTTTTCACGTTTTTGTGCAATTTGAGACATAACTTGGTCTATTCGCGTGTTTACCTTACGAAACGTGGCACGAAGGCTCAACTAGCAAGTTAGACTTTTAAGAGCACTAAATAGAGTACAACGGTCCACATTGATGCTTTGGAATTGCTCAACTCTCTCCATAGAGGAGCTTTTCACGTTTTTGTGCAATTTCAAACATAACTTGGTCTATTCACGTCTTTACCTTACGAAACGTGGCACGAAGGCTCAACTAGCAAGTTAGACTTTTAAGAGCACTAAATAGAGTACAACGGCCGATATTGGTGCTTTGGAATTGCTCAACTCTCTCCATAGAGGAGCTTTTCACGTTTTCGTGCAATTTCAGACATAACTTGGTCTATTCGCGTCTTTACCTTACGAAACGTGGCACGAAGGCTCAACTAGCAAGTTAGATTTTTAAGAGCACTAAATAGAGTACAATGGTCCACATTGATGATTTGGAATTGCTCAACTCTCTCCATAGAGGAGCTGTTCATGTTTTCATGCAATTTGAGACATAACTTGGTCTATTCGGGTCTTTACCTTATGATACGTGGCACGAAGGCTCAACTAGCAAGTTAGACTATTAAGAGCACTAAATAGAGTACAACGGACGATATTGGTGCTTTGGAATTGCTCAACTCTCTCCATAGAGGAGCTTTTCACGTTTTTGTGCAATTTGAGACATAACTTGGTCTATTCGCGTCTTTACCTTACGAAACGTGGCACGAAGAATCAACTAGCAAGTTAGACTTCTAAGAATACTAAATAGAGTACAACGGTCTACATTGATGCTTTGGAATTGCTCAACTCTCTCCATAGAGGAGCTTTTCACGTTTTTGTGCAATTTGAGACATAACTGGGTCTATTCGCGTCTTTACCTTACGAAACGTGGCACGAAGGATCAACTAGCAAGTTAGACTTCTAAGAATACTAAATAGAGTACAACGGTCTACATTGATGCTTTGGAATTGCTCAACTCTCTCCATAGAGGAGCTTTTCACGTTTTTGAGCAATTTGAGACATAACTTGGTCTATTCGCGTCTTTACCTTACGAAACGTGGCACGAAGGCTCAACTAGCAAGTTAGACTTTTAAGAGCACTAAATAGAGTACAACGGTCCACATTGATGCTTTGGAATTGCTCAACTCTCTCTATAGAGGAGCTTTTCACGTTTTTATGCAATTTCAAACAGAACTTGGTCTATTCGCGTCTTTACCTTACGAAACGTGGCACGAAGGCTCAACTAGCAAGTTAGACTTCTAAGAACACTAAATAGAGTACAACGGTCCACATTGATGCTTTGGAATTGCTCAACTCTCTACATAGAGGAGCTTTTCACGTTTTTGTGCAATTTGAGACATAACTTGGTATATTCGCGTCTTTACCTTACGAAACGCGGCACGAAGGCTCAACTAGCAAGTTAAACTTCTAAGAACACTAAATAGAGTACAACGGTCCACATTGATGCTTTGGAATTGCTCAACTATCTCCATAGGGGAGCTTTTCACGTTTTTGTGCAATTTGAGACATAACTTGGTCTATTCGCGTCTTTACCTTACGAAACGTGGCACGATGGCTAAACTAGCAAGTTAGACTTTTAAGAGCACTAAATAGAGTACAACGGTCCACATTGATGCTTTGGAATTGCTCAACTCTCTCCATAGAGGAGCTTTTCACGTTTTTGTGCAATTTCAAACATAACTTGGTCTATTCACGTCTTTACCTTACGAAACGTGGCACGAAGGCTCAACTAGCAAGTTAGACTTTTAAGAGCACTAAATAGAGTACAACGGCCGATATTGGTGCTTTGGAATTGCTCAACTCTCTCCATAGAGGAGCTTTTCACGTTTTTGTGCAATTTCAAACATAACTTTGTCTATTCGCGTCTTTACCTTACGAAACGTGGCACGAAGGCTCAACTAGCAAGTTAGACTTCTAAGAACACTAAATAGAGTACAATGGTCCACATTGATGCTTTGGAATTGCTCAACTCTCTCCATAGAGGAGCTTTTCACGTTTTTGTGCAATTTGAGACATAACTTGGTCTATTCGCGTGTTTACCTTACGAAACGTGCCACGAAGGCTCAACTAGCAAGTTAGACTTTTAAGAGCACTAAATAGAGTACAACGGTCTACATTGATGCTTTGGAATTGCTCAACTCTCTCCATAGAGGAGCTTTTCACGTTTTTGTGTAATTTGAGACATAACTTGGTCTATTCGCCTCTTTACCTTACGAAACGTGGCACGAAGGCTCAACTAGCAAGTTAGACTTTTAAAAGCACTAAATAGAGTACAACGGTCCACATTGATGCTTTGGAATTGCTCAACTCTCTCCATAGAGGAGCTTTTCACGTTTTTGTGCAATTTGAGACATAACTTGGTCTATTCACGTGTTTACCTTACGAAACGTGCCACGAAGGCTCAACTAGCAAGTTAGACTTGTAAGAGCACCAAACAGAGTACAACGGTCCACATTGATGCTTTGGAATTGCTCAACTCTCTCCATAGAGGAGCTTTTCAAGTTTTTGTGCAATTTCATACATAACTTGGTCTATTCACGTCTTTACTTTACGAAACGTGGCACGAAGGCTCCACTAGCAAGTTATACTTTTAAGAGTACTAAATAGAGTACAACGGTCCACATTGATGCTTTGGAATTGCTCAACTCTCTCCATAGAGGAGCTTTTCACGTTTTTGTGTAATTTGAGACATAACTTGGTCTATTCGCGTCTTTACCTTACGAAACATGGCACGAAGGCTCAACTAGCAAGTTAGACTTTTAAGAGCACTAAATAGAGTACAACGGTCCACATTGATGCTTTGGAATTGCTCAACTCTCTCCATAGAGCAGCTTTTCACGTTTTTGTGCAATTTCAAACATAACTTGGTCTATTCGCGTCTTTACCTTACGAAACGTCGCACGAAGGCTCAACTAGCAAGTTAGAATTTTAAGAGCACTAAATAGAGTACAACGGCCGATATTGGTGCTTTGGAATTGCTCAACTCTCTCCATAGAGGAGCTTTTCACGTTTTTGTGCAATTTGAGACATAACTTGGTCTATTCGCGTCTTTACCTAACAAAACGTGGCAGAAAGGCTCAACTAGCAAGTTAGACTTCTAAGAACACTAAATAGAGTACAACGGTCCACATTGATGCTTTGGAATTGCTCAACTCTCTCCATAGAGGAGCTTTTCACGTTTTCAAGCAATTTGAGACATAACTTGGTCTATTCGCCTCTTTTCCATACGAAACGTGGCACGAAGGCTCAACTAGCAAGTTAGACTTTTAAGAGCACTAAATAGAGTACAACGGTCCACATTGATGCTTTGGAATTGCTCAACTCTCTCTATAGAGGAGCTTTTCACGTTTTTATGCAATTTCAAACAGAACTTGGTCTATTCGCGTCTTTACCTTACGAAACGTGGCACGAAGGCTCAACTAGCAAGTTAGACTTCTAAGAACACGAAATAGAGTACAACGGTCCACATTGATGCTTTGGAATTGCTCAACGCTCTACATAGAGGAGCTTTTCACGTTTTTGTGCAATTTGAGACATAACTTGGTATATTCGCGTCTTTACCTTACGAAACGCGGCACGAAGGCTCAACTAGCAAGTTAAACTTCTAAGAACACTAAATAGAGTACAACGGTCCACATTGATGCTTTCGAATTGCTCAACTCTCTCCATAGAGGAGCTTTTCACGTTTTTGTGCAATTTGAGACATAACTTGGTCTATTCGCGTCTTTACCTTACGAAACGTGGCACGAAGGCTCAACTAGCAAGTTAGACTTTTAAGAGCACTAAATAGAGTACAACGGTCCACATTGATGCTTTGGAATTACTCAACTCTCTCCATAGAGGAGCTTTTCACGTTTTTGTGCAATTTCAAACATAACTTGGTCTATTCACGTCTTTACCTTACGAAACGTGGCACGAAGGCTCAACTAGCAAGTTAGACTTTTAAGAGCACTAAATAGAGTACAACGGCCGATATTGGTGCTTTGGAATTGCTCAACTCTCTCCATAGAGGAGCTTTTCACGTTTTTGTGCAATTTCAGACATAACTTGGTCTATTCGCGTCTTTACCTTACGAAACGTGGCACGAAGGCTCAACTAGCAAGTTAGACTTCTAAGAACACTAAATAGAGTACAACGGTCCACATTGATGCTTTGGAATTGCTCAACTCTCTCCATAGAGGAGCTTTTCACGTTTTTGTGCAATTTGAGACATAACTTGGTCTATTCGCGTCTTTACCTTACGAAACGTGGCACGAAGGCTCAACTAGCAAGTTAGACTTTTAAGAGCACTAAATAGAGTACAACGGTCCACATTGATGCTTTGGAATTGCTCAACTCTCTCCATAGAGGAGCTTTTCACGTTTTTGTGCAATTTGAGACATAACTTGGTCTATTCGCCTCTTTACCTTACGAAACGTGGCACGAAGGCTCAACTAGCAAGTTAGACTTTTAAGAGCACTAAATAGAGTACAACGGTCCACATTGATGCTTTGGAATTGCTCAACTCTCTCCATAGAGGAGCTTTTCACGTTTTTGTGCAATTTGAGACATAACTTGGTCTATTCACGTCTTTACCTTACGAAACGTGGCCACGAAGGCTCAACTAGCAAGTTAGACTTTTAAGAGCACTAAATAGAGTACAACGGTCCACATTGATGCTTTGGAATTGCTCAACTCTCTCCATAGAGGAGCTTTTCACGTTTTTGTGCAATTTCAGACATAACTTGGTCTATTCACGTCTTTACCTTACGAAACGTGGCACGAAGGCTCCACTAGCAAGTTAGACTTTTAAGAGCACTAAATAGAGTACAACGGTCCACATTGATGCTTTGGAATTGCTCAACTCTCTCCATAGAGGAGCTTTTCACGTTTTTGTGTAATTTGAGACATAACTATGGTCTATTCGCGTCTTTACCTTACGAAACAGTGGCACGAAGGCTCAACTAGCAAGTTAGACTTTTAAGAGCACTAAATAGAGTACAACGGTCCACATTGATGCTTTGGAATTGCTCAACTCTCTCCATAGAGGAGCTTTTCACGTTTTTGAGCAATTTGAGACATAACTTGGTCTATTCGCCTCTTTACCTTACGAAACGTGGCACGAAGGCTCAACTAGCAAGTTATACTTTTAAGAGCACTAAATAGAGTACAACGGTCCACATTGATGCTTTGGAATTGCTCAACTCTCTCCATAGAGGAGCTTTTCACGTTTTTGTGCAATTTGAGACATAACTTGGTCTATTCGCGTCTTTCCCTTACGAAACGTGGCACGAAGGCTCAACTAGCAAGTTAGACTTCTAAGAACACTAAATAGAGTACAACGGTCCACATTGATGCTTTGGAATTGCTCAACTCTCTCCATAGAGGAGCTTTTCACGTTTTTATGCAATTTGAGACATAACCTTGGTCTATTCGCGTCTTTACCTTACGAAACGTGGCACGAAGGCTCAACTAGCAAGTTAGACTATTAAGAGCACTAAATAGAGTACAACGGTCCACATTGATGCTTTGGAATTGCTCAACTCTCTCCATAGAGGAGCTTTTCACGTTTTTGTGCAATTTGAGACATAACTTGGTCTATTCGCGTCTTTACCTTACGAAACGTGGCACGAAGGCTCAACTAGCAAGTTAGACTTCTAAGAAGCACTAAATAGAGTACAACGGTCCACATTGATGCTTTGGAATTGCTCAACTCTCTCCATAGAGGAGCTTTTCACGTTTTTGTGCAATTTGAGACATAACTTGGTCTATTCGCGTCTTTACCTTACGAAACGTGGCACGAAGGCTCAACTAGCAAGTTAGACTTCTAAGAATCACTAAATAGAGTACAACGGTCCTACATTGATGCTTTGGAATTGCTCAACTCTCTCCATAGAGGAGCTTTTCACGTTTTTGAGCAATTTGAGACATAACTTGGTCTATTCGCGTCTTTACCTTACGAAACGTGGCACGAAGGCTCAACTAGCAAGTTAGACTTTTAAGAGCACTAAATAGAGTACAACGGTCCACATTGATGCTTTGGAATTGCTCAACTCTCTCCATAGAGGAGCTTTTCACGTTTTTAGTGCAATTTCAAACATAACTTGGTCTATTCGCGTCTTTACCTTACGAAACGTGGCACGAAGGCTCAACTAGCAAGTTAGACTTCTAAGAACACTAAATAGAGTACAACGGTCCACATTGATGCTTTGGAATTGCTCAACTCTCTCCATAGAGGAGCTTTTCACGTTTTTGTGCAATTTGAGACATAACTTGGTCTATTCGCGTCTTTACCTTACGAAACGTGGCACGAAGGCTCAACTAGCAAGTTAGACTTCTAAGAACACTAAATAGAGTACAACGGTCCACATTGATGCTTTGGAATTGCTCAACTCTCTCCATAGAGGAGCTTTTCACGTTTTTGTGCAATTTGAGACATAACTTGGTCTATTCGCGTCTTTACCTTACGAAACGTGGCACGAAGGCTCAACTAGCAAGTTAGACTTTTAAGAGCACTAAATAGAGTACAACGGTCCACATTGATGCTTTGGAATTGCTCAACTCTCTCCATAGAGGAGCTTTTCACGTTTTTGTGCAATTTCAAACATAACTTGGTCTATTCACGTCTTTACCTTACGAAACGTGGCACGAAGGCTCAACTAGCAAGTTAGACTTTTAAGAGCACTAAATAGAGTACAACGGTCCGATATTGGATGCTTTGGAATTGCTCAACTCTCTCCATAGAGGAGCTTTTCACGTTTTTGTGCAATTTCAAACATAACTTGGTCTATTCGCGTCTTTACCTTAGGAAACGTGGCACGAAGGCTCAACTAGCAAGTTAGACTTCTAAGAACACTAAATAGAGTACAACTGTCCACATTGATGCTTTGGAATTTCTCAACTCTCTCCATAGAGGAGCTTTTCACGTTTTTATGCAATTTGAGACATAACTTGGTATATTCGCGTCTTTACCTTACGAAACGTGGCACGAAGGCTCAATTAGCAAGTTAGACTTTTAAGAGCACTAAATAGAGTACAACGGTCCACATTGATGCTTTGGAATTGCTCAACTCTCTCCATAGAGGAGCTTTTCACGTTTTTGTGCAATTTGAGACATAACTCGGTCTATTCGCGTCTTTACCTTACGAAACGTGGCACGAAGGCTCAACTATCAAGTTAGAATTTTAAGAGCACTAAATAGAGTACAACGGTCCTACATTGATGCTTTGGAATTGCTCAACTCTCTCCATAGAGGAGCTTTTCACGTTTTTGTGCAATTTGAGACATAACTTGGTCTATTCGCCGTCTTTACCTTACGAAACGTGGCACGAAGGCTCAACTAGCAAGTTAGACTTTTAAGAGCACTAAATAGAGTACAACGGTCCACATTGATGCTTTGGAATTGCTCAACTCTCTCCATAGAGGAGCTTTTCACGTTTTGTAGCAATTTGAGACATAACTTGGTCTATTCGCCGTCTTTACCTTACGAAACGTGGCACGAAGGCTCAACTAGCAAGTTAGACTTTTAAGAGCACTAAATAGAGTACAACGGTCCACATTGATGCTTTGGAATTGCTCAACTCTCTCCATAGAGGAGCTTTTCACGTTTTTATGCAATTTCAAACATAACTTGGTCTATTCGCGTCTTTACCTTACGAAACGTGGCACGAAGGCTCAACTAGCAAGTTAGACTTCTAAGAACACTAAATAGAGTACAACGGTCCACATTGATGCTTTGGAATTGCTCAACTCTCTCCATAGAGGAGCTTTTCACGTTTTTGTGCAATTTGAGACATAACTTGGTATATTCGCGTCTTTACCTTACGAAACGCTGGCACGAAGGCTCAACTAGCAAGTTAGACTTCTAAGAACACTAAATAGAGTACAACGGTCCACATTGATGCTTTGGAATTGCTCAACTCTCTCCATAGAGGAGCTTTTCACGTTTTTGTGCAATTTGAGACATAACTTGGTCTATTCGCGTCTTTACCTTACGAAACGTGGCACGAAGGCTCAACTAGCAAGTTAGACTTTTAAGAGCACTAAATAGAGTACAACGGTCCACATTGATGCTTTGGAATTGCTCAACTCTCTCCATAGAGGAGCTTTTCACGTTTTTGTGCAATTTCAAACATAACTTGGTCTATTCGCGTCTTTACCTTACGAAACGTGGCACGAAGGCTCAACTAGCAAGTTAGACTTTTAAGAGCACTAAATAGAGTACAACGGTCCGACATTGATGCTTTGGAATTGCTCAACTCTCTCCATAGAGGAGCTTTTCACGTTTTTGTGCAATTTGAGACATAACTTGGTCTATTCGCGTCTTTACCTTACGAAACGTGGCACGAAGGCTCAACTAGCAAGTTAGACTTTTAAGAGCACTAAATAGAGTACAACGGTCCACATTGATGCTTTGGAATTGCTCAACTCTCTCCATAGAGGAGCTTTTCACGTTTTTGTGCAATTTCAGACATAACTTGGTCTATTCGCGTCTTTACCTTACGAAACGTGGCACGAAGGCTCAACTAGCAAGTTAGACTTCTAAGAACACTAAATAGAGTACAACGGTCCACATTGATGCTTTGGAATTGCTCAACTCTCTCCATAGAGGAGCTTTTCACGTTTTTGTGCAATTTGAGACATAACTTGGTCTATTCGCGTCTTTACCTTACGAAACGTGGCACGAAGGCTCAACTAGCAAGTTAGACTTCTAAGAACACTAAATAGAGTACAACGGTCCACATTGATGCTTTGGAATTGCTCAACTCTCTCCATAGAGGAGCTTTTCACGTTTTTGTGCAATTTGAGACATAACTTGGTCTATTCGCGTCTTTACCTTACGAAACGTGGCACGAAGGCTCAACTAGCAAGTTAGACTTTTAAGAGCACTAAATAGAGTACAACGGTCCACATTGATGCTTTGGAATTGCTCAACTCTCTCCATAGAGGAGCTTTTCACGTTTTTGTGCAATTTCAGACATAACTTGGTCTATTCGCGTCTTTACCTTACGAAACGTGGCACGAAGGCTCAACTAGCAAGTTAGACTTCTAAGAGCACTAAATAGAGTACAACGGTCCACATTGATGCTTTGGAATTGCTCAACTCTCTCCATAGAGGAGCTTTTCACGTTTTTGTGCAATTTGAGACATAACTTGGTCTATTCGCGTCTTTACCTTACGAAACGTGGCACGAAGGCTCAACTAGCAAGTTAGACTTTAAGAGCACTAAATAGAGTACAACGGTCCACATTGATGCTTTGGAATTGCTCAACTCTCTCCATAGAGGAGCTTTTCACGTTTTTGTGCAATTTGAGACATAACTTGGTCTATTCGCGTCTTTACCTTACGAAACGTGGCACGAAGGCTCAACTAGCAAGTTAGACTTTTAAGAGCACTAAATAGAGTACAACGGTCCACATTGATGCTTTGGAATTGCTCAACTCTCTCCATAGAGGAGCTTTTCACGTTTTTGTGCAATTTGAGACATAACTTGGTCTATTCGCGTCTTTACCTTACGAAACGTGGCACGAAGGCTCAACTAGCAAGTTAGACTTTTAAGAGCACTAAATAGAGTACAACGGTCCACATTGATGCTTTGGAATTGCTCAACTCTCTCCATAGAGGAGCTTTTCACGTTTTTGTGCAATTTCAAACATAACTTGGTCTATTCAGCGTCTTTACCTTACGAAACGTGGCACGAAGGCTCAACTAGCAAGTTAGACTTTTAAGAGCACTAAATAGAGTACAACGGTCCACATTGATGCTTTGGAATTGCTCAACTCTCTCCATAGAGGAGCTTTTCACGTTTTTGTGCAATTTGAGACATAACTTGGTCTATTCGCGTCTTTACCTTACGAAACGTGGCACGAAGGCTCAACTAGCAAGTTAGACTTTTAAGAGCACTAAATAGAGTACAACGGTCCACATTGATGCTTTGGAATTGCTCAACTCTCTCCATAGAGGAGCTTTTCACGTTTTTGTGTAATTTGAGACATAACTTGGTCTATTCGCGTCTTTACCTTACGAAACAGTGGCACGAAGGCTCAACTAGCAAGTTAGACTTTTAAGAGCACTAAATAGAGTACAACGGTCCACATTGATGCTTTGGAATTGCTCAACTCTCTCCATAGAGGAGCTTTTCACGTTTTTGTGCAATTTCAACATAACTTGGTCTATTCGCGTCTTTACCTTACGAAACGTGGCACGAAGGCTCAACTAGCAAGTTAGACTTTTAAGAGCACTAAATAGAGTACAACGGTCCGATATTGATGCTTTGGAATTGCTCAACTCTCTCCATAGAGGAGCTTTTCACGTTTTTGTGCAATTTGAGACATAACTTGGTCTATTCGCGTCTTTACCTTACGAAACGTGGCACGAAGGCTCAACTAGCAAGTTAGACTTCTAAGAACACTAAATAGAGTACAACGGTCCACATTGATGCTTTGGAATTGCTCAACTCTCTCCATAGAGGAGCTTTTCACGTTTTTAGCAATTTGAGACATAACTTGGTCTATTCGCGTCTTTACCTTACGAAACGTGGCACGAAGGCTCAACTAGCAAGTTAGACTTTTAAGAGCACTAAATAGAGTACAACGGTCCACATTGATGCTTTGGAATTGCTCAACTCTCTCCATAGAGGAGCTTTTCACGTTTTTGTGCAATTTGAGACATAACTTGGTCTATTCGCGTCTTTACCTTACGAAACGTGGCACGAAGGCTCAACTAGCAAGTTAGACTTCTAAGAGCACTAAATAGAGTACAACGGTCCACATTGATGCTTTGGAATTGCTCAACTCTCTCCATAGAGGAGCTTTTCACGTTTTTGTGCAATTTGAGACATAACTTGGTCTATTCGCGTCTTTACCTTACGAAACGTGGCACGAAGGCTCAACTAGCAAGTTAGACTTTTAAGAGCACTAAATAGAGTACAACGGTCCACATTGATGCTTTGGAATTGCTCAACTCTCTCCATAGAGGAGCTTTTCACGTTTTTGTGCAATTTCAGAACATAACTTGGTCTATTCGCGTCTTTACCTTACGAAACGTGGCACGAAGGCTCAACTAGCAAGTTAGACTTTTAAGAGCACTAAATAGAGTACAACGGTCCGACTATTGATGCTTTGGAATTGCTCAACTCTCTCCATAGAGGAGCTTTTCACGTTTTTGTGCAATTTCAGACATAACTTGGTCTATTCGCGTCTTTACCTTACGAAACGTGGCACGAAGGCTCAACTAGCAAGTTAGACTTCTAAGAACACTAAATAGAGTACAACGGTCCACATTGATGCTTTGGAATTGCTCAACTCTCTCCATAGAGGAGCTTTTCACGTTTTTGTGCAATTTGAGACATAACTTGGTCTATTCGCGTCTTTACCTTACGAAACGTGGCACGAAGGCTCAACTAGCAAGTTAGACTTTTAAGAGCACTAAATAGAGTACAACGGTCCTACATTGATGCTTTGGAATTGCTCAACTCTCTCCATAGAGGAGCTTTTCACGTTTTTGTGCAATTTGAGACATAACTTGGTCTATTCGCCGTCTTTACCTTACGAAACGTGGCACGAAGGCTCAACTAGCAAGTTAGACTTTTAAGAGCACTAAATAGAGTACAACGGTCCACATTGATGCTTTGGAATTGCTCAACTCTCTCCATAGAGGAGCTTTTCACGTTTTTGTGCAATTTGAGACATAACTTGGTCTATTCGCGTCTTTACCTTACGAAACGTGGCACGAAGGCTCAACTAGCAAGTTAGACTTTTAAGAGCACTAAATAGAGTACAACGGTCCACATTGATGCTTTGGAATTGCTCAACTCTCTCCATAGAGGAGCTTTTCACGTTTTTGTGCAATTTGAGACATAACTTGGTCTATTCGCGTCTTTACCTTACGAAACGTGGCACGAAGGCTCAACTAGCAAGTTAGACTTTTAAGAGCACTAAATAGAGTACAACGGTCCACATTGATGCTTTGGAATTGCTCAACTCTCTCCATAGAGGAGCTTTTCACGTTTTTGTGCAATTTGAGACATAACTTGGTCTATTCGCGTCTTTACCTTACGAAACGTGGCACGAAGGCTCAACTAGCAAGTTAGACTTCTAAGAGCACTAAATAGAGTACAACGGTCCACATTGATGCTTTGGAATTGCTCAACTCTCTCCATAGAGGAGCTTTTCACGTTTTTGTGCAATTTGAGACATAACTTGGTCTATTCGCGTCTTTACCTTACGAAACGTGGCACGAAGGCTCAACTAGCAAGTTAGACTTTTAAGAGCACTAAATAGAGTACAACGGTCCACATTGATGCTTTGGAATTGCTCAACTCTCTCCATAGAGGAGCTTTTCACGTTTTTGTGCAATTTGAGACATAACTTGGTCTATTCGCGTCTTTACCTTACGAAACGTGGCACGAAGGCTCAACTAGCAAGTTAGACTTTTAAGAGCACTAAATAGAGTACAACGGTCCACATTGATGCTTTGGAATTGCTCAACTCTCTCCATAGAGGAGCTTTTCACGTTTTTGTGCAATTTGAGACATAACTTGGTCTATTCGCGTCTTTACCTTACGAAACGTGGCACGAAGGCTCAACTAGCAAGTTAGACTTCTAAGAAGCACTAAATAGAGTACAACGGTCCACATTGATGCTTTGGAATTGCTCAACTCTCTCCATAGAGGAGCTTTTCACGTTTTTGTAGCAATTTGAGACATAACTTGGTCTATTCGCGTCTTTACCTTACGAAACGTGGCACGAAGGCTCAACTAGCAAGTTAGACTTTTAAGAGCACTAAATAGAGTACAACGGTCCACATTGATGCTTTGGAATTGCTCAACTCTCTCCATAGAGGAGCTTTTCACGTTTTTGTGCAATTTGAGACATAACTTGGTCTATTCGCGTCTTTACCTTACGAAACGTGGCACGAAGGCTCAACTAGCAAGTTAGACTTTTAAGAGCACTAAATAGAGTACAACGGTCCACATTGATGCTTTGGAATTGCTCAACTCTCTCCATAGAGGAGCTTTTCACGTTTTTGTGCAATTTGAGACATAACTTGGTCTATTCGCGTCTTTACCTTACGAAACGTGGCACGAAGGCTCAACTAGCAAGTTAGACTTTTAAGAGCACTAAATAGAGTACAACGGTCCACATTGATGCTTTGGAATTGCTCAACTCTCTCCATAGAGGAGCTTTTCACGTTTTTGTGCAATTTGAGACATAACTTGGTCTATTCGCGTCTTTACCTTACGAAACGTGGCACGAAGGCTCAACTAGCAAGTTAGACTTTTAAGAGCACTAAATAGAGTACAACGGTCCACATTGATGCTTTGGAATTGCTCAACTCTCTCCATAGAGGAGCTTTTCACGTTTTTATGCAATTTGAGACATAACTTGGTCTATTCGCGTCTTTACCTTACGAAACGTGGCACGAAGGCTCAACTAGCAAGTTAGACTTTTAAGAGCACTAAATAGAGTACAACGGTCCACATTGATGCTTTGGAATTGCTCAACTCTCTCCATAGAGGAGCTTTTCACGTTTTTGTGCAATTTGAGACATAACTTGGTCTATTCGCGTCTTTACCTTACGAAACGTGGCACGAAGGCTCAACTAGCAAGTTAGACTTCTAAGAAGCACTAAATAGAGTACAACGGTCCACATTGATGCTTTGGAATTGCTCAACTCTCTCCATAGAGGAGCTTTTCACGTTTTTGTGCAATTTGAGACATAACTTGGTCTATTCGCGTCTTTACCTTACGAAACGTGGCACGAAGGCTCAACTAGCAAGTTAGACTTTTAAGAGCACTAAATAGAGTACAACGGTCCACATTGATGCTTTGGAATTGCTCAACTCTCTCCATAGAGGAGCTTTTCACGTTTTTGTGCAATTTGAGACATAACTTGGTCTATTCGCGTCTTTACCTTACGAAACGTGGCACGAAGGCTCAACTAGCAAGTTAGACTTTTAAGAGCACTAAATAGAGTACAACGGTCCACATTGATGCTTTGGAATTGCTCAACTCTCTCCATAGAGGAGCTTTTCACGTTTTTGTGCAATTTGCAGACATAACTTGGTCTATTCGCGTCTTTACCTTACGAAACGTGGCACGAAGGCTCAACTAGCAAGTTAGACTTCTAAGAGCACTAAATAGAGTACAACGGTCCACATTGATGCTTTGGAATTGCTCAACTCTCTCCATAGAGGAGCTTTTCACGTTTTTGTGCAATTTGAGACATAACTTGGTCTATTCGCGTCTTTACCTTACGAAACGTGGCACGAAGGCTCAACTAGCAAGTTAGACTTTTAAGAGCACTAAATAGAGTACAACGGTCCACATTGATGCTTTGGAATTGCTCAACTCTCTCCATAGAGGAGCTTTTCACGTTTTTGTGCAATTTGAGACATAACTTGGTCTATTCGCGTCTTTACCTTACGAAACGTGGCACGAAGGCTCAACTAGCAAGTTAGACTTTTAAGAGCACTAAATAGAGTACAACGGTCCACATTGATGCTTTGGAATTGCTCAACTCTCTCCATAGAGGAGCTTTTCACGTTTTTGTGCAATTTGAAGACATAACTTGGTCTATTCGCGTCTTTACCTTACGAAACGTGGCACGAAGGCTCAACTAGCAAGTTAGACTTCTAAGAAGCACTAAATAGAGTACAACGGTCCACATTGATGCTTTGGAATTGCTCAACTCTCTCCATAGAGGAGCTTTTCACGTTTTTGTGCAATTTGAGACATAACTTGGTCTATTCGCGTCTTTACCTTACGAAACGTGGCACGAAGGCTCAACTAGCAAGTTAGACTTTTAAGAGCACTAAATAGAGTACAACGGTCCACATTGATGCTTTGGAATTGCTCAACTCTCTCCATAGAGGAGCTTTTCACGTTTTTGTGCAATTTGCAGACATAACTTGGTCTATTCGCGTCTTTACCTTACGAAACGTGGCACGAAGGCTCAACTAGCAAGTTAGACTTTTAAGAGCACTAAATAGAGTACAACGGTCCACATTGATGCTTTGGAATTGCTCAACTCTCTCCATAGAGGAGCTTTTCACGTTTTTGTGCAATTTGAGACATAACTTGGTCTATTCGCGTCTTTACCTTACGAAACGTGGCACGAAGGCTCAACTAGCAAGTTAGACTTCTAAGAAGCACTAAATAGAGTACAACGGTCCACATTGATGCTTTGGAATTGCTCAACTCTCTCCATAGAGGAGCTTTTCACGTTTTTGTGCAATTTGAGACATAACTTGGTCTATTCGCGTCTTTACCTTACGAAACGTGGCACGAAGGCTCAACTAGCAAGTTAGACTTCTAAGAGCACTAAATAGAGTACAACGGTCCACATTGATGCTTTGGAATTGCTCAACTCTCTCCATAGAGGAGCTTTTCACGTTTTTGTGCAATTTGAGACATAACTTGGTCTATTCGCGTCTTTACCTTACGAAACGTGGCACGAAGGCTCAACTAGCAAGTTAGACTTTTAAGAGCACTAAATAGAGTACAACGGTCCACATTGATGCTTTGGAATTGCTCAACTCTCTCCATAGAGGAGCTTTTCACGTTTTTGTGCAATTTGAGACATAACTTGGTCTATTCGCGTCTTTACCTTACGAAACGTGGCACGAAGGCTCAACTAGCAAGTTAGACTTTTAAGAGCACTAAATAGAGTACAACGGTCCACATTGATGCTTTGGAATTGCTCAACTCTCTCCATAGAGGAGCTTTTCACGTTTTTGTGCAATTTGAGACATAACTTGGTCTATTCGCGTCTTTACCTTATGAAACGTGGCACGAAGGCTCAACTAGCAAGTTAGACTTTTAAGAGCACTAAATAGAGTACAACGGCCGATATTGGTGCTTTGGAATTGCTCAACTCTCTCCATAGAGGAGCTTTTCACATTTTTGTGTAATTTGAGACATAACTTGGTCTATTCGCGTCTTTACCTTACGAAACGTGGCACGAAGGCTCAACTAGCAAGTTAGACTTCTAAGAACACTAAATAGAGTACAACGGTCCACATTGATGCTTTGGAATTGCTCAACTCTCTCCATAGAGGAGCTTTTGACGTTTTTGTGCAATTTGAGACATAACTTGGTCTATTCGCGTCTTTACCTTACGAAACGTGGCACGAAGGCTCAACTAGCAAGTTAGACTTTTAAGGGCACTAAATAGAGTACAACGGTCCACATTGATGCTTTGGAATTGCTCAACTCTCTCCATAGAGGAGCTTTTCACGTTTTTGTGCAATTTGAGACATAACTTGGTCTATTCGCGTCTTTACCTTACGAAACGTGGCACGAAGGCTCAACTAGCAAGTTAGACTTTTAAGAGCACTAAATAGAGTACAACGGTCCACATTGATGCTTTGGAATTGCTCAACTCTCTCCATAGAGGAGCTTTTCACGTTTTTGTGCAATTTGAGACATAACTTGGTCTATTCGCGTCTTTACCTTACGAAACGTGGCACGAAGGCTCAACTAGCAAGTTAGACTTTTAAGAGCACTAAATAGAGTACAACGGTCCACATTGATGCTTTGGAATTGCTCAACTCTCTCCATAGAGGAGCTTTTCACGTTTTTGTGCAATTTGAGACATAACTTGGTCTATTCGCGTCTTTACCTTACGAAACGTGGCACGAAGGCTCAACTAGCAAGTTAGACTTTTAAGAGCACTAAATAGAGTACAACGGTCCACATTGATGCTTTGGAATTGCTCAACTCTCTCCATAGAGGAGCTTTTCACGTTTTTGTGCAATTTGAGACATAACTTGGTCTATTCGCGTCTTTACCTTACGAAACGTGGCACGAAGGCTCAACTAGCAAGTTAGACTTTTAAGAGCACTAAATAGAGTACAACGGTCCACATTGATGCTTTGGAATTGCTCAACTCTCTCCATAGAGGAGCTTTTCACGTTTTTGTGCAATTTCAACATAACTTGGTCTATTCGCGTCTTTACCTTACGAAACGTGGCACGAAGGCTCAACTAGCAAGTTAGACTTTTAAGAGCACTAAATAGAGTACAACGGTCCACATTGATGCTTTGGAATTGCTCAACTCTCTCCATAGAGGAGCTTTTCACGTTTTTGTGCAATTTGAGACATAACTTGGTCTATTCGCGTCTTTACCTTACGAAACGTGGCACGAAGGCTCAACTAGCAAGTTAGACTTCTAAGAGCACTAAATAGAGTACAACGGTCCACATTGATGCTTTGGAATTGCTCAACTCTCTCCATAGAGGAGCTTTTCACGTTTTTGTGCAATTTGAGACATAACTTGGTCTATTCGCGTCTTTACCTTACGAAACGTGGCACTGAAGGCTCAACTAGCAAGTTAGACTTTTAAGAGCACTAAATAGAGTACAACGGTCCGACTATTGATGCTTTGGAATTGCTCAACTCTCTCCATAGAGGAGCTTTTCACGTTTTTGTGCAATTTGAGACATAACTTGGTCTATTCGCGTCTTTACCTTACGAAACGTGGCACGAAGGCTCAACTAGCAAGTTAGACTTCTAAGAAGCACTAAATAGAGTACAACGGTCCACATTGATGCTTTGGAATTGCTCAACTCTCTCCATAGAGGAGCTTTTCACGTTTTTGTAGCAATTTGAGACATAACTTGGTCTATTCGCGTCTTTACCTTACGAAACGTGGCACGAAGGCTCAACTAGCAAGTTAGACTTTTAAGAGCACTAAATAGAGTACAACGGTCCACATTGATGCTTTGGAATTGCTCAACTCTCTCCATAGAGGAGCTTTTCACGTTTTTGTGCAATTTCAGACATAACTTGGTCTATTCGCGTCTTTACCTTACGAAACGTGGCACGAAGGCTCAACTAGCAAGTTAGACTTTTAAGAGCACTAAATAGAGTACAACGGTCCACATTGATGCTTTGGAATTGCTCAACTCTCTCCATAGAGGAGCTTTTCACGTTTTTGTGCAATTTGAGACATAACTTGGTCTATTCGCGTCTTTACCTTACGAAACGTGGCACGAAGGCTCAACTAGCAAGTTAGACTTTTAAGAGCACTAAATAGAGTACAACGGTCCACATTGATGCTTTGGAATTGCTCAACTCTCTCCATAGAGGAGCTTTTCACGTTTTTGTGCAATTTGAGACATAACTTGGTCTATTCGCGTCTTTACCTTACGAAACGTGGCACGAAGGCTCAACTAGCAAGTTAGACTTTTAAGAGCACTAAATAGAGTACAACGGTCCACATTGATGCTTTGGAATTGCTCAACTCTCTCCATAGAGGAGCTTTTCACGTTTTTGTGCAATTTGAGACATAACTTGGTCTATTCGCGTCTTTACCTTACGAAACGTGGCACGAAGGCTCAACTAGCAAGTTAGACTTTTAAGAGCACTAAATAGAGTACAACGGTCCACATTGATGCTTTGGAATTGCTCAACTCTCTCCATAGAGGAGCTTTTCACGTTTTTGTGCAATTTCAGACATAACTTGGTCTATTCGCGTCTTTACCTTACGAAACGTGGCACGAAGGCTCAACTAGCAAGTTAGACTTTTAAGAGCACTAAATAGAGTACAACGGTCCACATTGATGCTTTGGAATTGCTCAACTCTCTCCATAGAGGAGCTTTTCACGTTTTTGTGCAATTTGAGACATAACTTGGTCTATTCGCGTCTTTACCTTACGAAACGTGGCACGAAGGCTCAACTAGCAAGTTAGACTTTTAAGAGCACTAAATAGAGTACAACGGTCCACATTGATGCTTTGGAATTGCTCAACTCTCTCCATAGAGGAGCTTTTCACGTTTTTGTGCAATTTGAGACATAACTTGGTCTATTCGCGTCTTTACCTTACGAAACGTGGCACGAAGGCTCAACTAGCAAGTTAGACTTTTAAGAGCACTAAATAGAGTACAACGGTCCACATTGATGCTTTGGAATTGCTCAACTCTCTCCATAGAGGAGCTTTTCACGTTTTTGTGCAATTTCAACATAACTTGGTCTATTCGCGTCTTTACCTTACGAAACGTGGCACGAAGGCTCAACTAGCAAGTTAGACTTCTAAGAACACTAAATAGAGTACAACGGTCCACATTGATGCTTTGGAATTGCTCAACTCTCTCCATAGAGGAGCTTTTCACGTTTTTGTGCAATTTGAGACATAACTTGGTCTATTCGCGTCTTTACCTTACGAAACGTGGCACGAAGGCTCAACTAGCAAGTTAGACTTTTAAGAGCACTAAATAGAGTACAACGGTCCACATTGATGCTTTGGAATTGCTCAACTCTCTCCATAGAGGAGCTTTTCACGTTTTTGTGCAATTTGAGACATAACTTGGTCTATTCGCGTCTTTACCTTACGAAACGTGGCACGAAGGCTCAACTAGCAAGTTAGACTTTTAAGAGCACTAAATAGAGTACAACGGTCCACATTGATGCTTTGGAATTGCTCAACTCTCTCCATAGAGGAGCTTTTCACGTTTTTGTGCAATTTGAGACATAACTTGGTCTATTCGCGTCTTTACCTTACGAAACGTGGCACGAAGGCTCAACTAGCAAGTTAGACTTTTAAGAGCACTAAATAGAGTACAACGGTCCACATTGATGCTTTGGAATTGCTCAACTCTCTCCATAGAGGAGCTTTTCACGTTTTTGTGCAATTTGAGACATAACTTGGTCTATTCGCGTCTTTACCTTACGAAACGTGGCACGAAGGCTCAACTAGCAAGTTAGACTTTTAAGAGCACTAAATAGAGTACAACGGTCCACATTGATGCTTTGGAATTGCTCAACTCTCTCCATAGAGGAGCTTTTCACGTTTTTGTGCAATTTGAGACATAACTTGGTCTATTCGCGTCTTTACCTTACGAAACGTGGCACGAAGGCTCAACTAGCAAGTTAGACTTTTAAGAGCACTAAATAGAGTACAACGGTCCACATTGATGCTTTGGAATTGCTCAACTCTCTCCATAGAGGAGCTTTTCACGTTTTTGTGCAATTTGAGACATAACTTGGTCTATTCGCGTCTTTACCTTACGAAACGTGGCACGAAGGCTCAACTAGCAAGTTAGACTTCTAAGAACACTAAATAGAGTACAACGGTCCACATTGATGCTTTGGAATTGCTCAACTCTCTCCATAGAGGAGCTTTTCACGTTTTTGTGCAATTTGAGACATAACTTGGTCTATTCGCGTCTTTACCTTACGAAACGTGGCACGAAGGCTCAACTAGCAAGTTAGACTTTTAAGAGCACTAAATAGAGTACAACGGTCCACATTGATGCTTTGGAATTGCTCAACTCTCTCCATAGAGGAGCTTTTCACGTTTTTGTGCAATTTGAGACATAACTTGGTCTATTCGCGTCTTTACCTTACGAAACGTGGCACGAAGGCTCAACTAGCAAGTTAGACTTTTAAGAGCACTAAATAGAGTACAACGGTCCACATTGATGCTTTGGAATTGCTCAACTCTCTCCATAGAGGAGCTTTTCACGTTTTTGTGCAATTTCAACATAACTTGGTCTATTCGCGTCTTTACCTTACGAAACGTGGCACGAAGGCTCAACTAGCAAGTTAGACTTCTAAGAGCACTAAATAGAGTACAACGGTCCACATTGATGCTTTGGAATTGCTCAACTCTCTCCATAGAGGAGCTTTTCACGTTTTTGTGCAATTTGAGACATAACTTGGTCTATTCGCGTCTTTACCTTACGAAACGTGGCACGAAGGCTCAACTAGCAAGTTAGACTTCTAAGAGCACTAAATAGAGTACAACGGTCCACATTGATGCTTTGGAATTGCTCAACTCTCTCCATAGAGGAGCTTTTCACGTTTTTGTGCAATTTGAGACATAACTTGGTCTATTCGCGTCTTTACCTTACGAAACGTGGCACGAAGGCTCAACTAGCAAGTTAGACTTTTAAGAGCACTAAATAGAGTACAACGGTCCACATTGATGCTTTGGAATTGCTCAACTCTCTCCATAGAGGAGCTTTTCACGTTTTTGTGCAATTTGAGACATAACTTGGTCTATTCGCGTCTTTACCTTACGAAACGTGGCACGAAGGCTCAACTAGCAAGTTAGACTTTTAAGAGCACTAAATAGAGTACAACGGTCCACATTGATGCTTTGGAATTGCTCAACTCTCTCCATAGAGGAGCTTTTCACGTTTTTGTGCAATTGAGACATAACTTGGTCTATTCGCGTCTTTACCTTACGAAACGTGGCACGAAGGCTCAACTAGCAAGTTAGACTTTTAAGAAGCACTAAATAGAGTACAACGGTCCACATTGATGCTTTGGAATTGCTCAACTCTCTCCATAGAGGAGCTTTTCACGTTTTTGTGCAATTTGAGACATAACTTGGTCTATTCGCGTCTTTACCTTACGAAACGTGGCACGAAGGCTCAACTAGCAAGTTAGACTTCTAAGAACACTAAATAGAGTACAACGGTCCACATTGATGCTTTGGAATTGCTCAACTCTCTACATAGAGGTAGCTTTTCACGTTTTTGTGCAATTTGAGACATAACTTGGTCTATTCGCGTCTTTACCTTACGAAACGTGGCACGAAGGCTCAACTAGCAAGTTAGAACTTCTAAGAGCACTAAATAGAGTACAACGGTCCACATTGATGCTTTGGAATTGCTCAACTCTCTCCATAGAGGAGCTTTTCACGTTTTTGTGCAATTTGAGAACATAACTTGGTTCTATTCGCGTCTTTACCTTACGAAACGTGGCACGAAGGCTCAACTAGCAAGTTAGACTTTTAAGAGCACTAAATAGAGTACAACGGTCCACATTGATGCTTTGGAATTGCTCACTCTCTCCCATAGAGGAGCTTTTTCACGTTTTGTTGCAATTTGCAGACATAACTTAGGTCTATTCGCGTCTTTACCTTACGAAAACGTGGCACGAAGGCTCAACTAGCAAGTTAGACTTCTAAGAAACACTAAATAGAGTACAACGGTCCACATTGATGCTTTGGAATTGCTCAACTCTCTCCATAGAGGAGCTTTTCACGTTTTTGTGCAATTTGAGACTAAACTTGTCTATTCGCGTCTTTACTTACGAAACGTGGCACGAATGGCTC
>NW_024056195.1:0-41941 GCF_013401445.1 Tripterygium wilfordii | reverse complement strand
TGGAATTGCTCAACTCTCTCCATAGACGTGTTTTTCACTTTTTGTGCAATTTGAAAGATAACTTGGTCTATTCGCATCTTGGCTTACGAAACCTTGTACGAAAGCTAAACTAGCAAGTTAGACTTCTAAGAACACTCAATGGAGTACAACGGTCCACTTTGAAGCTTTGGAATTGCTCAACTCTCTCCATAGACGTGCTTTTCACCTTTTTGTGCAATTTGAAAGATAACTTGGTCTATTCACATCTTTATCTAATGAAACGTTGTACGAAAGCAAAACTAGCAAGTTAGACTTCTAAGAACACTCAATGGAGTACAACGTCCACTTTGAAGCTTTGGAATTGCTCAACTCTCTCCATAGACGTGCTTTTCACCTTTTTGTGCAATTTGAAAGATAACTTGGTCTATTCACATCTTTATCTAATGAAACGTTGTACGAAAGCAAAACTAGCAAGTTAGACTTCTAAGAACACTCAATGGAGTACAACGATCCACTTTCAAGCTTTGAAATTGCTCAACTCTCTCCATAGACATGCTTTTCACCTTTTTGTGCAATTTGAAAGATAACTTGGTCTATTCACATCTTTATCTAATGAAACGTTTTACGAAAGCTAAACTAGCAAGTTAGACTTCTAATAACACTCAATGGAGTACAACGGTCCACTTTGAAGCTTTGGAATTGCTCAACTCTCTCCGTAGACGCTTTTCCTTTTCACTTTGTGCAATTTGAAAGATAACTTGGTCTATTCACATCTTTATCTAATCAAACGTTGTTCGAAAGCTAAACTAGCAAGTTAGACTTCTAAGAACAATCAATGGAGTACAATGGTCGACTTTGAAGCTTTCGAATTGCTCAACTCTCTCCATAGACGTGCTTTTCACCTTTTTGTGCAATTGAAAGATAACTTGGTCTATTCACATCTTATCTAATGAAACGTTGTACGAAAGCTAAACTAGCAAGTTAGACTTCTAAGAACACTCAATGGAGTACAACGATCCACTTTGAAGCTTTGGAATTGCTCAACTCTCTCCATAGACGTGCTTTTCACCTTTTTGTGCAATTTGAAAGATAACTTGGTCTATTCACATCTTTATCTAATGAAACGTTGTACGAAAGCTAAACTAGCAAGTTAGACTTCTAAGAACACTCAATGGAGTACAACGATCCACTTTGAAGCTTTGGAATTGCTCAACTCTCTCCATAGACGTGCTTTTCACCTTTTTGTGCAATTTGAAAGATAACTTGGTCTATTCACATCTTTATCTAATGAAACGTTGTACGAAAGCAAAACTAGCAAGTTAGACTTCTAAGAACACTCAATGGAGTACAACGTCCACTTTGAAGCTTTGGAATTGCTCAACTCTCTCCATAGACGTGCTTTTCACCTTTTTGTGCAATTTGAAAGATAACTTGGTCTATTCACATCTTTATCTAATGAAACGTTGTACGAAAGCAAAACTAGCAAGTTAGACTTCTAAGAACACTCAATGGAGTACAACGGTCCACTTTGAAGCTTTGGAATTGCTCAACTCTCTCCATAGACGTGCTTTTCACCTTTTTGTGCAATTTGAAAGATAACTTGGTCTATTCACATCTTTATCTAATGAAACGTTGTACGAAAGCAAACTAGCAAGTTAGACTTCTAAGAACACTCAATGGAGTACAAATCCACTTTGAAGCTTTGGAATTGCTCAACTCTCTCCATAGACGTGCTTTTCACCTTTTTGTGCAATTTGAAAGATAACTTGGTCTATTCACATCTTTATCTAATGAAACGTTGTACGAAAGCAAACTAGCAAGTTAGACTTCTAAGAACACTCAATGGAGTACAACGGTCCACTTTGAAGCTTTGGAATTGCTCAACTCTCTCCATAGACGTGCTTTTCACCTTTTTGTGCAATTTGAAAGATAACTTGGTCTATTCACATCTTATCTAATGAAACGTTGTACGAAAGCTAAACTAGCAAGTTAGACTTCTAAGAACACTCAATGGAGTACAACGATCCACTTTTGAAGGTTCGGAATTGCTCAACTCTCTCCATAGACGTGCTTTTCACCTTTTTGTGCAATTTGAAAGATAACTTGGTCTATTCACATCTTTATCTAATGAAACGTTGTACGAAAGCAAAACTAGCAAGTTAGACTTCTAAGAACACTCATGGAGTACAACGGTCCACTTTGAAGCTTTGGAATTGCTCAACTCTCTCCATAGACGTGCTTTTCACCTTTTTGTGCAATTTGAAAGATAACTTGGTCTATTCACATCTTTATCTAATGAAACGTTGTACGAAAGCTAAACTAGCAAGTTAGACTTCTAAGAACACTCAATGGAGTACAACGAACCACTTTGAAGCTTTGGAATTGCTCAACTCTCTCCATAGACGTGCTTTTCACCTTTTTGTGCAATTTGAAAGATAACTTGGTCTATTCACATGTTTATCTAATGAAACGTTGTACGAAAGCAAAAGTAGCAAGTTAGACTTCTAAGAACACTCAATGGAGTACAACGGTCCACTTTGAAGCTTTGGAATTGCTCAACTCTCTCCATAGACGTGCTTTTCATCTTTTTGTGCAATTTGAAAGATAACTTGGTCTATTCACATCTTTATCTAATGAAACGTTGTACGAAAGCAAACTAGCAAGTTAGACTTCTAAGAACACTCAATGGAGTACAACGGTCCACTTTGAAGCTTTGGAATTGCTCAACTCTCTCCATAGACGTGCTTTTCACCTTTTTGTGCAATTTGAAAGATAACTTGGTCTATTCACATCTTTATCTAATGAAACGTTGTACGAAAGCTAAACTAGCAAGTTAGACTTCTAAGAACACTCAATGGAGTACAACGGTCCACTTTGAAGCTTTGGAATTGCTCAACTCTCTCCATAGACGTGCTTTTCACCTTTTTGTGCAATTTGAAAGATAACTTGGTCTATTCGCATCTTTATAACGAAACGTTGTACGAAAGCTAAATAGCAAGTTAGACTTCTAAGAACACTCAATGGAGTACAACGGTCCACTTTGAAGCTTTGGAATTGCTCAACTCTCTCCATAGACGTGCTTTTCACCTTTTTGTGCAATTTGAAAGATAACTTGGTCTATTCACATCTTTCTACGAAACGTTGTACGAAAGCTAAACTAGCAAGTTAGACTTCTAAGAACACTCAATGGACAACGGTCCACTTTGAAGCTTTGGAATTGCTCAACTCTCTCCATAGACGTGCTTTTCACCTTTTTGTGCAATTTGAAAGATAACTTGGTCTATTCACATCTTTATCTAATGAAACGTTGTACGAAAGCTAAACTAGCAAGTTAGACTTCTAAGAACACTCAATGGAGTACAACGATCCACTTTGAAGCTTTGGAATTGCTCAACTCTCTCCCATAGACGTGCTTTTCACCTTTTTGTGCAATTTGAAAGATAACTTGGTCTATTCACATCTTTATCTAATGAAACGTTGTACGAAAGCAAAACTAGCAAGTTAGACTTCTAAGAACACTCAATGGAGTACAACGATCCACTTTGAAGCTTTGGAATTGCTCAACTCTCTCCATAGACGTGCTTTTCACCTTTTTGTGCAATTTGAAAGATAACTTGGTCTATTCACATCTTTATCTAATGAAACGTTGTACGAAAGCAAACTAGCAAGTTAGACTTCTAAGAACACTCAATGGAGTACAACGGTCCACTTTGAAGCTTTGGAATTGCTCAACTCTCTCCATAGACGTGCTTTTCACCTTTTTGTGCAATTTGAAAGATAACTTGGTCTATTCACATCTTTATCTAATGAAACGTTGTACGAAAGCAAACTAGCAAGTTAGACTTCTAAGAACACTCAATGGAGTACAACGGTCCACTTTGAAGCTTTGGAATTGCTCAACTCTCTCCATAGACGTGCTTTTCACCTTTTTGTGCAATTTGAAAGATAACTTGGTCTATTCACATCTTTATCTAATGAAACGTTGTACGAAAGCAAACTAGCAAGTTAGACTTCTAAGAACACTCAATGGAGTACAACGGTCCACTTTGAAGCTTTGGAATTGCTCAACTCTCTCCATAGACGTGCTTTTCACCTTTTTGTGCAATTTGAAAGATAACTTGGTCTATTCACATCTTTATCTAATGAAACGTTGTACGAAAGCTAAACTAGCAAGTTAGACTTCTAAGAACACTCAATGGAGTACAACGGTCCACTTTGAAGCTTTGGAATTGCTCAACTCTCTCCATAGACGTGCTTTTCACCTTTTTGTGCAATTTGAAAGATAACTTGGTCTATTCACATCTTTATCTAATGAAACGTTGTACGAAAGCTAAACTAGCAAGTTAGACTTCTAAGAACACTCAATGGAGTACAACGATCCACTTTGAAGCTTTGGAATTGCTCAACTCTCTCCATAGACGTGCTTTTCACCTTTTTGTGCAATTTGAAAGATAACTTGGTCTATTCACATCTTTATCTAATGAAACGTTGTACGAAAGCTAAACTAGCAAGTTAGACTTCTAAGAACACTCAATGGAGTACAACGGTCCACTTTGAAGCTTTGGAATTGCTCAACTCTCTCCATAGACGTGCTTTTCACCTTTTTGTGCAATTTGAAAGATAACTTGGTCTATTCACATCTTTATCTAATGAAACGTTGTACGAAAGCTAAACTAGCAAGTTAGACTTCTAAGAACACTCAATGGAGTACAACGGTCCACTTTGAAGCTTTGGAATTGCTCAACTCTCTCCATAGACGTGCTTTTCACCTTTTTGTGCAATTTGAAAGATAACTTGGTCTATTCACATCTTTATCTAATGAAACGTTGTACGAAAGCAAACTAGCAAGTTAGACTTCTAAGAACACTCAATGGAGTACAACGATCCACTTTGAAGCTTTGGAATTGCTCAACTCTCTCCATAGACGTGCTTTTCACCTTTTTGTGCAATTTGAAAGATAACTTGGTCTATTCACATCTTTATCTAATGAAACGTTGTACGAAAGCAAACTAGCAAGTTAGACTTCTAAGAACACTCAATGGAGTACAACGGTCCACTTTGAAGCTTTGGAATTGCTCAACTCTCTCCATAGACGTGCTTTTCACCTTTTTGTGCAATTTGAAAGATAACTTGGTCTATTCACATCTTTATCTAATGAAACGTTGTACGAAAGCTAAACTAGCAAGTTAGACTTCTAAGAACACTCAATGGAGTACAACGGTCCACTTTGAAGCTTTGGAATTGCTCAACTCTCTCCATAGACGTGCTTTTCACCTTTTTGTGCAATTTGAAAGATAACTTGGTCTATTCACATCTTTATCTAATGAAACGTTGTACGAAAGCAAACTAGCAAGTTAGACTTCTAAGAACACTCAATGGAGTACAACGGTCCACTTTGAAGCTTTGGAATTGCTCAACTCTCTCCATAGACGTGCTTTTCACCTTTTTGTGCAATTTGAAAGATAACTTGGTCTATTCACATCTTTATTACGAAACGTTGTACGAAAGCTAAACTAGCAAGTTAGACTTCTAAGAACACTCAATGGAGTACAACGGTCCACTTTGAAGCTTTGGAATTGCTCAACTCTCTCCATAGACGTGCTTTTCACCTTTTTGTGCAATTTGAAAGATAACTTGGTCTATTCACATCTTTATCTAATGAAACGTTGTACGAAAGCTAAACTAGCAAGTTAGACTTCTAAGAACACTCAATGGAGTACAACGTCCACTTTGAAGCTTTGGAATTGCTCAACTCTCTCCATAGACGTGCTTTTCACCTTTTTGTGCAATTTGAAAGATAACTTGGTCTATTCACATCTTTATCTAATGAAACGTTGTACGAAAGCTAAACTAGCAAGTTAGACTTCTAAGAACACTCAATGGAGTACAACGGTCCACTTTGAAGCTTTGGAATTGCTCAACTCTCTCCATAGACGTGCTTTTCACCTTTTTGTGCAATTTGAAAGATAACTTGGTCTATTCACATCTTTATCTAATGAAACGTTGTACGAAAGCAAACTAGCAAGTTAGACTTCTAAGAACACTCAATGGAGTACAACGATCCACTTTGAAGCTTTGGAATTGCTCAACTCTCTCCATAGACGTGCTTTTCACCTTTTTGTGCAATTTGAAAGATAACTTGGTTATTCACATCTTTATCTAATGAAAACGTTGTAGAAAGCTAAACTAGCAAGTTAGACTTCTAAGAACACTCAATGGAGTACAACGTCCACTTTGAAGCTTTGGAATTGCTCAACTCTCTCCGTAGACGTGCTTTTCACCTTTTTGTGCAATTTGAAAGATAACTTGGTCTATTCACTCTTTATCTAATGAAACGTTGTACGAAAGCAAAACTAGCAAGTTAGACTTCTAAGAACACTCAATGGAGTAAACGAACACTTTGAAGCTTTGGAATTGCTCAACTCTCTCCATAGACGTGCTTTTCACCTTTTTGTGCAATTTGAAAGATAACTTGGTCTATTCACATCTTTATCTAATGAAACGTTGTACGAAAGCAAAACTAGCAAGTTAGACTTCTAAGAACACTCAATGGAGTACAACGGTCCACTTTGAAGCTTTGGAATTGCTCAACTCTCTCCATAGACGTGCTTTTCACCTTTTTGTGCAATTTGAAAGATAACTTGGTCTATTCACATCTTTATCTAATGAAACGTTGTACGAAAGCTAAACTAGCAAGTTAGACTTCTAAGAACACTCAATGGAGTACAACGTCCACTTTGAAGCTTTGGAATTGCTCAACTCTCTCCATAGACGTGCTTTTCACCTTTTTGTGCAATTTGAAAGATAACTTGGTCTATTCACATCTTTATCTAATGAAACGTTGTACGAAAGCTAAACTAGCAAGTTAGACTTCTAAGAACACTCAATGGAGTACAAGACCACTTTGAAGCTTTGGAATTGCTCAACTCTCTCCATAGACGTGCTTTTCACCTTTTTGTGCAATTTGAAAGATAACTTGGTCTATTCACATCTTTATCTAATGAAACGTTGTACGAAAGCTAAACTAGCAAGTTAGACTTCTAAGAACACTCAATGGAGTACAACGGTCCACTTTGAAGCTTTGGAATTGCTCAACTCTCTCCATAGACGTGCTTTTCACCTTTTTGTGCAATTTGAAAGATAACTTGGTCTATTCACATCTTTATCTAATGAAACGTTGTACGAAAGCTAAACTAGCAAGTTAGACTTCTAAGAACACTCAATGGAGTACAACGTCCACTTTGAAGCTTTGGAATTGCTCAACTCTCTCCATAGACGTGCTTTTCACCTTTTGTGCAATTTGAAAGATAACTTGGTCTATTCACATCTTTATCTAATGAAACGTTGTACGAAAGAAAACTAGCAAGTTAGACTTCTAAGAACACTCAATGGAGTACAACGGTCCACTTTGAAGCTTTGGAATTGCTCAACTCTCTCCGTAGACGTGCTTTTCACCTTTTTGTGCAATTTGAAAGATAACTTGGTCTATTCACATCTTATCTAATGAAACGTTGTACGAAAGCAAAACTAGCAAGTTAGACTTCTAAGAACACTCAATGGAGTACAACGGTCCACTTTGAAGCTTTGGAATTGCTCAACTCTCTCCATAGACGTGCTTTTCACCTTTTTGTGCAATTTGAAAGATAACTTGGTCTATTCACATCTTATCTAATGAAACGTTGTACGAAAGCTAAACTAGCAAGTTAGACTTCTAAGAACACTCAATGGAGTACAACGGTCCACTTTGAAGCTTTGGAATTGCTCAACTCTCTCCATAGACGTGCTTTTCACCTTTTTGTGCAATTTGAAAGATAACTTGGTCTATTCACATCTTTATCTAATGAAACGTTGTACGAAAGCTAAACTAGCAAGTTAGACTTCTAAGAACACTCAATGGAGTACAACGCACTTTGAAGCTTTGGAATTGCTCAACTCTCTCCATAGACGTGCTTTTCACCTTTTTGTGCAATTTGAAAGATAACTTGGTCTATTCACATCTTTATCTAATGAAACGTTGTACGAAAGCTAAACTAGCAAGTTAGACTTTTAAGAACACTCAATGGAGTACAACGGTCCACTTTGAAGCTTTGGAATTGCTCAACTCTCTCCATAGACGTGCTTTTCACCTTTTTGTGCAATTTGAAAGATAACTTGGTCTATTCACATCTTTATCTAATGAAACGTTGTACGAAAGCTAAACTAGCAAGTTAGACTTCTAAGAACACTCAATGGAGTACAACGTCCACTTTGAAGCTTTGGAATTGCTCAACTCTCTCCATAGACGTGCTTTTCACCTTTTTGTGCAATTTGAAAGATAACTTGGTCTATTCACATCTTTATCTAATGAAACGTTGTACGAAAGCAAAACTAGCAAGTTAGACTTCTAAGAACACTCAATGGAGTACAACGGTCCACTTTGAAGCTTTGGAATTGCTCAACTCTCTCCGTAGACGTGCTTTTCACCTTTTTGTGCAATTTGAAAGATAACTTGGTCTATTCACATCTTTATCTAATGAAACGTTGTACGAAAGCAAAACTAGCAAGTTAGACTTCTAAGAACACTCAATGGAGTGATGAACGGTCCACTTTGAAGCTTTGGAATTGCTCAACTCTCTCCATAGACGTGCTTTTCACCTTTTTGTGCAATTTGAAAGATAACTTGGTCTATTCACATCTTTATCTAATGAAACGTTGTACGAAAGCAAAACTAGCAAGTTAGACTTCTAAGAACACTCAATGGAGTACAACGGTCCACTTTGAAGCTTTGGAATTGCTCAACTCTCTCCATAGACGTGCTTTTCACCTTTTTGTGCAATTTGAAAGATAACTTGGTCTATTCATCTTATCTAACGAAACGTTGTACGAAAGCTAAACTAGCAAGTTAGACTTCTAAGAACACTCAATGGAGTACAACGGTCCACTTTGAAGCTTTGGAATTGCTCAACTCTCTCCATAGACGTGCTTTTCACCTTTTTGTGCAATTTGAAAGATAACTTGGTCTATTCACATCTTTATCTAATGAAACGTTGTACGAAAGCAAAACTAGCAAGTTAGACTTCTAAGAACACTCAATGGAGTACAACGATCCACTTTGAAGCTTTGGAATTGCTCAACTCTCTCCATAGACGTGCTTTTCACCTTTTTGTGCAATTTGAAAGATAACTTGGTCTATTCACATCTTTATCTAATGAAACGTTGTACGAAAGCAAAACTAGCAAGTTAGACTTCTAAGAACACTCAATGGAGTACAACCCACTTTGAAGCTTTGGAATTGCTCAACTCTCTCCATAGACGTGCTTTTCACCTTTTTGTGCAATTTGAAAGATAACTTGGTCTATTCACATCTTTATCTAATGAAACGTTGTACGAAAGCAAAACTAGCAAGTTAGACTTCTAAGAACACTCAATGGAGTACAACGGTCCACTTTGAAGCTTTGGAATTGCTCAACTCTCTCCATAGACGTGCTTTTCACCTTTTTGTGCAATTTGAAAGATAACTTGGTCTATTCACATCTTTATCTAATGAAACGTTGTACGAAAGCTAAACTAGCAAGTTAGACTTCTAAGAACACTCAATGGAGTACAACGGTCCACTTTGAAGCTTTGGAATTGCTCAACTCTCTCCATAGACGTGCTTTTCACCTTTTTGTGCAATTTGAAAGATAACTTGGTCTATTCACATCTTTATCTAATGAAACGTTGTACGAAAGCAAAACTAGCAAGTTAGACTTCTAAGAACACTCAATGGAGTACAACGGTCCACTTTGAAGCTTTGGAATTGCTCAACTCTCTCCATAGACGTGCTTTTCACCTTTTTGTGCAATTTGAAAGATAACTTGGTCTATTCACATCTTATCTAATGAAACGTTGTACGAAAAAAACTAGCAAGTTAGACTTCTAAGAACACTCAATGGAGTACAACGATCCACTTTGAAGCTTTGGAATTGCTCAACTCTCCATAGACGTGCTTTTCACCTTTTTGTGCAATTTGAAAGATAACTTGGTCTATTCACATCTTTATCTAATGAAACGTTGTACGAAAGCTAAACTAGCAAGTTAGACTTCTAAGAACACTCAATGGAGTACAACGATCCACTTTGAAGCTTTGGAATTGCTCAACTCTCTCCATAGACGTGCTTTTCACCTTTTTGTGCAGATTTGAAAGATAACTTGGTCTATTCACATCTTTATCTAATGAAACGTTGTACGAATTCTAAATTAGCAAGTTAGACTTCTAAGAACACTCAATGGAGTACAAACGAACCACTTTGAAGCTTTGGAATGCTACAACTCTCTCCATAGACGTGCTTTTCACCTTTTTGTGCAATTTGAAAGATAACTTGGTCTATTCACATCTTTATCTAATGAAACGTTGTACGAAAGCAAAAACTAGGCAAGTTAGACTTCTAAGAACACTCAATGGAGTACAACGGTCCACTTTGAAGCTTTGGAATTGCTCAACTCTCTCCATAGACGTGCTTTTCACCTTTTTGTGCAATTTGAAAGATAACTTGGTCTATTCACATCTTTATCCTAATGAAACAGTTGTACGAAAGCAAAACTAGCAAGTTAGACTTCTTAAGAACACTCAATGGAGTACAACGGTCCACTTTGAAGCTTTGGAATTGCTCAACTCTCTCCATAGACGTGCTTTTCACCTTTTTGGTGCAATTTGAAAGATAACTTGGTCTATTCACATCTTTATCCTAATGAAACGTGTACGAAAGCAAAACTAGCAAGTTAGACTTCTAAGAACACTCAATGGAGTACAACGGTCCACTTTGGAAGCTTTGGAATTGCTCAACTCTCTCCATAGACGGTGCTTTTCACCTTTTTGTGCAATTTGAAAGATAACTTGGTCTATTCACATCTTATCTAATGAAACGTTGTAACGAAAGCAAACTAGCAAGTTAGACTTCTAAGAACACTCAATGGAGTACAACGATCCACTTTGAAGCTTTGGAATTGCTCAACTTCTCTCCATAGTACGTGCTTTTCACCTTTTTGTGCAATTTGAAAGATAACTTGGTCTATTCACATCTTATCTAATGAAAGTTGTACGAAATCTAAAACTAGCAAGTTAGACTTCTAAGAACACTCATGGAGTACAACGGTCCACTTTGAAGCTTTGGAATTGCTCAACTCTCTCCATAGACGTGCTTTTCACCTTTTTGTCGCAATTTGAAAGATAACTTGGTCTATTCAGCATCTTTATCTAATGAAACGTTGTACGAAAGCAAAACTAGCAAGTTAGACTTCTAAGAACACTCAATGGAGTACAACGGTCCACTTTGAAGCTTTGGAATTGCTCAACTCTCTCCATAGACGTGCTTTTCACCTTTTTGTGCAATTTGAAAGATAACTTGGTCTATTCACATCTTTATCTAATGAAACGTTGTACGAAAGCTAAACTAGCAAGTTAGACTTCTAAGAACACTCAATGGAGTACAACGGTCCACTTTGAAGCTTTGGAATTGCTCAACTCTCTCCATAGACGTGCTTTTCACCTTTTTGTGCAATTTGAAAGATAACTTGGTCTATTCACATCTTTATCTAATGAAACGTTGTACGAAAGCTAAACTAGCAAGTTAGACTTCTAAGAACACTCAATGGAGTACAACGTCCACTTTGAAGCTTTGGAATTGCTCAACTCTCTCCATAGACGTGCTTTTCACCTTTTTGTGCAATTTGAAAGATAACTTGGTCTATTCACATCTTTATCTAATGAAACGTTGTACGAAAGCAAAACTAGCAAGTTAGACTTCTAAGAACACTCAATGGAGTACAACGGTCCACTTTGAAGCTTTGGAATTGCTCAACTCTCTCCATAGACGTGCTTTTCACCTTTTTGTGCAATTTGAAAGATAACTTGGTCTATTCACATCTTTATCTAATGAAACGTTGTACGAAAGCAAAACTAGCAAGTTAGACTTCTAAGAACACTCAATGGAGTACAACGGTCCACTTTGAAGCTTTGGAATTGCTCAACTCTCTCCATAGACGTGCTTTTCACCTTTTTGTGCAATTTGAAAGATAACTTGGTCTATTCACATCTTTATCTAATGAAACGTTGTACGAAAGCTAAACTAGCAAGTTAGACTTCTAAGAACACTCAATGGAGTACAACGTCCACTTTGAAGCTTTGGAATTGCTCAACTCTCTCCATAGACGTGCTTTTCACCTTTTTGTGCAATTTGAAAGATAACTTGGTCTATTCACATCTTTATCTAATGAAACGTTGTACGAAAGCTAAACTAGCAAGTTAGACTTCTAAGAACACTCAATGGAGTACAACGTCCACTTTGAAGCTTTGGAATGCTCAACTCTCTCCATAGACGTGCTTTTTCACCTTTTTGTGCAATTTGAAAGATAACTTGGTCTATTCACATCTTTATCTAATGAAACGTGTACGCAATCAAACTAGCAAGTAGACTTCTTAGAAACACTCAATGGAGTACAACGGTCCACTTGAAGCTTTGGAATTGCTCAACTCTCTCCATAGACGTGCTTTTCACCTTTTTGCGCAATTTGAAAGATAACTTGGTTATTCACATCTTTATCTAATGAACGTTGTACGAAAGCAAAACCTAGCAAGTTAGACTTCTAAGAACACTCAATGGAGTACAACGGTCCACTTTGAAGCTTTGGAATTGCTCAACTCTCCTAGTAGACGTGCTTTTTCACCTTTTTGTGCAATTTGGAAAGATAACTTGGTCTATTCACATCTTTATCTAATGAAACGTTGTACGAAAGCAAAACTAGCAAGTTAGACTTCTAAGAACACTCAATGGAGTACAACGGTCCACTTTGAAGCTTTGGAATTGCTCAACTCTCTCCGTAGACGTGCTTTTCACCTTTTGTGCAATTTGAAAGATAACTGGTCTATTCACATCTTTATCCAATGAAACGTTGTACGAAAGCAAAACTAGCAAGTTAGACTTCTAAGAACACCCAATGGAGTACAACGGTCCACTTTGAAGCTTTGGAATTGCTCAACTCTCTCCATAGACGTGCTTTTCACCTTTTTGTGCAATTCGAAAGATAACTTGGTCTATTCGCGTCCTTATCTAACGAAACGTTATACGAAAGCTAAACTAGCAAGTTAGGCTTCTAAGAACACTCAATTGCAGTACAATGATCCCCTTTGAAGCTTTGGAATTGCTCAAATCTCTCCATAGACGTGCTTTTCACCTTTTTGTGCAATTTGAAAGATAACTTGGTCTATTCACATCTTTATCTAATGAAACGTTGTACGAAAGCAAAACTAGCAAGTTAGACTTCTAAGAACACTCAATGGAGTACAACGAACCACTTTGAAGCTTTGGAATTGCTCAACTCTCTCCATAGACGTGCTTTTCACCTTTTTGTGCAATTTGAAAGATAACTTGGTCTATTCACATCTTTATCTAATGAAACGTTGTACGAATTCTAAAACTAGCAAGTTAGACTTCTTAAGAACACTCAATGGAGTACAACGAACCACTTTGAAGCTTTGAAATTGCTCAACTCTCTCCGTAGACGTGCTTTTCACCTTTTTGTGCAATTTGGAAGATAACTTGGTCTATTCACATCTTTATCTAATGAAACATTGTACGAAAGCTAAACTAGCAAGTTAGACTTCTAAGAACACTCAATGGAGTACAACGGTCCACTTTGAAGCTTTGGAATTGCTCAATCTCTCCAGTAGACGTGCTTTCACCTTTTTGTGCAATTTGAAAGATAACTTGGTCTATTCACATCTTTATCCAATGAAACGTTGTACGAAAGCAAAACTAGCAAGTTAGACTTCTAAGAACACTCAATGGAGTACACGGTCCACTTTGAAGCTTTGAATTGCTCAACTCTCTCCATAGACGTTGCTTTTCACCTTTTTGTGCAATCTTGAAAGATAACTTGGTTCTTATTCACATCTTTATCTAATGAAACGTTGTACGAAAGCAAAACTAGCAAGTTAGACTTCTAAGAACACTCAATGGAGTACAACGAACCACTTTGAAGCTTTGGAATTGCTCAACTCTCTCCATAGATGTGCTTTTCACCTTTTTGTGCAATTTGAAAGATAACTTGGTCTATTACATTCTTTATCTAATGAAACGTTGTACGAATTCTAAACTAGCAAGTTAGACTTCTTAGAACACTCAATGGAGTACAACGGTCCACTTTGAAGCTTTGGAATTGCTGAACTCTCTCCATAGACGTGCTTTTCACCTTTTTGCGCAATTTGAAAGATAACTTGGTTTATTCACATTCTTTATCTAATGAAACGTTTGTACGAAAGCAAAACTAGCAAGTTAGACTTCTAAGAACACTCAATGGAGTACAACGGTCCACTTTGAAGCTTTGGAATTGCTCAACTCTCTCCGTAGACGTGCTTTTCACCTTTTTGTGCAATTTGAAAGATAACTTGGTCTATTCACATCTTTATCTAATGAAACGTTGTACGAAAGCAAAACTAGCAAGTTAGACTTCTAAGAACACTCAATGGAGTACAACGGTCCACTTTGAAGCTTTGGAATTGCTCAACTCTCTCCGTAGACGTGCTTTTCACCTTTTTGTGCAATTTGAAAGATAACTTGGTCTATTCACATCTTTATCCAATGAAACGTTGTACGAAAGCAAAACTAGCAAGTTAGACTTCTAAGAACACTCAATGGAGTACAACGGTCCACTTTGAAGCTTTGGAATTGCTCAACTCTCTCCATAGACGTGCTTTTCACCTTTTTGTGCAATTCGAAAGATAACTTGGTCTATTCGCGTCCTTATCTAACGAAACGTTATACGAAAGCTAAACTAGCAAGTTAGGCTTCTAAGAACACTCAATGCAGTACAATGATCCCCTTTGAAGCTTTGGAATTGCTCAATTCTCTCCATAGACGTGCTTTTCACCTTTTTGTGCAATTTGAAAGATAACTTGGTCTATTCACATCTTTATCTAATGAAACGTTGTACGAAAGCAAAACTAGCAAGTTAGACTTCTAAGAACACTCAATGGAGTACAACGAACCACTTTGAAGCTTTGGAATTGCTCAACTCTCTCCATAGACGTGCTTTTCACCTTTTTGTGCAATTTGAAAGATAACTTGGTCTATTCACATCTTTATCTAATGAAACGTTGTACGAATTCTAAACTAGCAAGTTAGACTTCTTAGAACACTCAATGGAGTACAACGAACCACTTTGAAGCTTTGGAATTGCTCAACTCTCTCCATAGACGTGCTTTTCACCTTTTTGTGCAATTTGAAAGATAACTTGGTCTATTCACATCTTTATCTAATGAAACGTTGTACGAAAGCAAAACTAGCAAGTTAGACTTCTAAGAACACTCAATGGAGTACAACGGTCCACTTTGAAGCTTTGGAATTGCTCAATTCTCTCCGTAGACGTGCTTTTCACCTTTTTGTGCAATTTGAAAGATAACTTGGTCTATTCACATCTTTATCCAATGAAACGTTGTACGAAAGCAAAACTAGCAAGTTAGACTTCTAAGAACACTCAATGGAGTACAACGGTCCACTTTGAAGCTTTGGAATTGCTCAACTCTCTCCATAGACGTGCTTTTCACCTTTTTGTGCAATTTGAAAGATAACTTGGTCTATTCACATCTTTATCTAATGAAACGTTGTACGAAAGCAAAACTAGCAAGTTAGACTTCTAAGAACACTCAATGGAGTACAACGAACCACTTTGAAGCTTTGGAATTGCTCAACTCTCTCCATAGATGTGCTTTTCACCTTTTTGTGCAATTTGAAAGATAACTTGGTCTATTCACATCTTTATCTAATGAAACGTTGTACGAATTCTAAACTAGCAAGTTAGACTTCTTAGAACACTCAATGGAGTACAACGGTCCACTTTGAAGCTTTGGAATTGCTCAACTCTCTCCATAGACGTGCTTTTCACCTTTTTGCGCAATTTGAAAGATAACTTGGTTTATTCACATCTTTATCTAATGAAACGTTGTACGAAAGCAAAACTAGCAAGTTAGACTTCTAAGAACACTCAATGGAGTACAACGGTCCACTTTGAAGCTTTGGAATTGCTCAACTCTCTCCGTAGACGTGCTTTTCACCTTTTTGTGCAATTTGAAAGATAACTTGGTCTATTCACATCTTTATCTAATGAAACGTTGTACGAAAGCAAAACTAGCAAGTTAGACTTCTAAGAACACTCAATGGAGTACAACCGGTCCACTTTGAAGCTTCTGGAATTGCTCAACTCTCTCCGTAGACGTGCTTTTCACCTTTTTGTGCAATTTGAAAGATAACTTGGTCTATTCACATCTTTATCCAATGAAACGTTGTACGAAAGCAAAACTAGCAAGTTAGACTTCTAAGAACACTCAATGGAGTACAACGGTCCACTTTGAAGCTTTGGAATTGCTCAACTCTCTCCATAGACGTGCTTTTCACCTTTTTGTGCAATTTGAAAGATAACTTGGTCTATTCGCAGTCCTTTATCTAACGAAACGTTATACGAAAGCTAAACTAGCAAGTTAGGCTTCTAAGAACACTCAATGCAGTACAACGATCCCCTTTGAAGCTTTGGAATTGCTCAACTCTCTCCATAGACGTGCTTTTCACCTTTTTGTGCAATTTGAAAGATAACTTGGTCTATTCACATCTTTATCTAATGAAACGTTGTACGAAAGCAAAACTAGCAAGTTATACTTCTAAGAACACTCAATGGAGTACAACAATCCACTTTCAAGCTTTGGAATTGCTCAACTCTCTCCATAGACGTGCTTTTCACCTTTTTGTGCAATTTGAAAGATAACTTGGTCTATTCCCATCTTTATCTAATGAAACGTTGTACGAATTCTAAACTAGCAAGTTAGACTTCTAAGAACACTCAATGGAGTACAACGGTCCACTTTGAAGCTTTGGAATTGCTCAACTCTCTCCATAGACTGTGCTTTTCACCTTTTTGTGCAATTTGAAAGATAACTTGGTCTATTCACATCTTTATCTAATGAAACGTTGTACGAAAGCTAAACTAGCAAGTTAGACTTCTAAGAACACTCAATGGAGTACAACGATCCACTTTGAAGCTTTGGAATTGCTCAACTCTCTCCGTAGACGTGCTTTTCACCTTTTTGTGCAATTTGAAAGATAACTTGGTCTATTCACATCTTTATCTAATGAAACGTTGTACGAAAGCAAAACTAGCAAGTTAGACTTCTAAGAACACTCAATGGAGTACAACGGTCCACTTTGAAGCTTTGGAATTGCTCAACTCTCTCCATAGACGTGCTTTTCACCTTTTTGTGCAATTTGAAAGATAACTTGGTCTATTCACATCTTTATCTAATGAAACGTTGTACGAAAGCTAAACTAGCAAGTTAGACTTCTAAGAACACTCAATGGAGTACAACGGTCCACTTTGAGGCTTTGGAATTGCTCAACTCTCTCCATAGACGTGCTTTTCACGTTTTTGCGCAGTTTAAAACATAACTTGGTCAATTCGCATCTTTGGTTTACGAAACCTTGTACGAAAGCTAAACTAACAAGTTAGACTACTAAGAACACTCAATGGAGTGCAACGGTCCACTTTGAAGCTTTCGGAATTGCTCAACTCTCTCCATAGACGTGTTTTTCACGTTTTTGTGCAATTTAAAACATAACTTGGTCAATTCGCATCTTTGGCTTACGAAACCTTGTACGAAAGCTAAACTTAGCAAGTTAGACCTACTAAGAACACTAAATGGAGTGCAACGGTACACTTTGAAGCATTGAAATTGCTCAACTCTCTCCATAGACGTGCTTTTCACCTTTTGTGCAATTTGAAAGATAACTTGGTCTATTCGCAGTCTTTATCTAACGAAACATTATACGAAAGCTAAACTAGCAAGTTAGGCTTCTAAGAACACTCAATGCAGTACAACGATCCACTTTGAAGCTTTGAAATTGCTCAACTCTCTCCATAGACGTGCTTTTCACCTTTTGTGCAATTTGAAAGATAACTTGGTCTATTCACATGTTTATCTAATGAAACGTTGTACGAAAGCAAAACTAGCAAGTAGACTTCTAAGAACACTCAATGGAGTACAACAATCCACTTTCAAGCTTTGGAATTGCTCAACTCTCTCCATAGACGTGCTTTTCACCTTTTTGCGCAATTTGAAAGATAACTTGGTCTATTCACATCTTTATCTAATGAAACGTTGTACGAAAGCAAAACTAGCAAGTTAGACTTCTAAGAACACTCAATGGAGTACAACGATCCACTTTGAAGCTTTGGAATTGCTCAACTCTCTCCATAGACGTGCTTTTCACCTTTTTGTGCAATTTGAAAGATAACTTGGTCTATTCACATCTTTATCTAATGAAACGTTGTACGAATTCTAAACTAGCAAGTTAGACTTCTTAGAACACTCAATGGAGTACAACGAACCACTTTGAAGCTTTGGAATTGCTCAACTCTCTCCGTAGACGTGCTTTTCACCTTTTTGTGCAATTTGAAAGATAACTTGGTCTATTCACATCTTTATCTAATGAAACGTTGTACGAAAGCAAAACTAGCAAGTTAGACTTCTAAGAACACTCAATGGAGTACAACGGTCCACTTTGAAGCTTTGGAATTGCTCAATTCTCTCCGTAGACGTGCTTTTCACCTTTTTGTGCAATTTGAAAGATAACTTGGTCTATTCACAACTTTATCCAATGAAACGTTGTACGAAAGCAAAACTAGCAAGTTAGACTTCTAAGAACACTCAATGGAGTACAACGGTCCACTTTGAAGCTTTGGAATTGCTCAACTCTCTCCATAGACGTGCTTTTCACCTTTTTGTGCAATTTGAAAGATAACTTGGTCTATTCACATCTTTATCTAATGAAACGTTGTACAAAAGCTAAACTAGCAAGTTAGACTTCTAAGAACACTCAATGGAGTACAACGGTCCACTTTGAGGCTTTGGAATTGCTCAACTCTCTCCATAGACGTGCTTTTCACGTTTTTGCGCAGTTTAAAACATAACTTGGTCAATTCGCATCTTTGGTTTACGAAACCTTGTACGAAAGCTAAATTAACAAGTTAGACTACTAAGAACACTAAATGGAGTGCAACGGTCCACTTTGAAGCTTCGGAATTGCTCAACTCTCTCCATAGACGTGTTTTTCACGTTTTTGTGCAATTTAAAACATAACTTGGTCAATTCGCATCTTTGGCTTACGAAACCTTGTACGAAAGCTAAATTAGCAAGTTAGACCACTAAGAACACTAAATGGAGGGCAACGGTACACTTTGAAGCATTGAAATTGCTCAACTCTCTCCATAGACGTGCTTTTCACCTTTTCGTGCAATTTGAAAGATAACTTGGTCTATTCGCGTCCTTATCTAACGAAACATTATACGAAAGCTAAACTAGCAAGTTAGGCTTCTAAGAACACTCAATGCAGTACAACGATCCACTTTGAAGCTTTGAAATTGCTCAACTCTCTCCATAGACGTGCTTTTCACCTTTTTGTGCAATTTGAAAGATAACTTGGTCTATTCACATGTTTATCTAATGAAACGTTGTACGAAAGCAAAACTAGCAAGTTAGACTTCTAAGAACACTCAATGGAGTACAACAATCCACTTTCAAGCTTTGGAATTGCTCAACTCTCTCCATAGACGTGCTTTTCACCTTTTTGCGCAATTTGAAAGATAACTTGGTCTATTCACATCTTTATCTAATGAAACGTTGTACGAAAGCAAAACTAGCAAGTTAGACTTCTAAGAACACTCAATGGAGTACAACGATCCACTTTGAAGCTTTGGAATTGCTCAACTCTCTCCATAGACGTGCTTTTCACCTTTTTGTGCAATTTGAAAGATAACTTGGTCTATTCACATCTTTATCTAATGAAACGTTGTACGAATTCTAAACTATCAAGTTAGACTTCTAAGAACACTCAATGGAGTACAACGAACCACTTTGAAGCTTTGGAATTGCTCAACTCTCTCCATAGAACTGCTTTTCACCTTTTTGTGCAATTTGAAAGATAACTTGGTCTATTCACATCTTTATCTAATGAAACGTTGTACGAAAGCAAAACTAGCAAGTTAGACTTCTAAGAACACTCAATGGAGTACAACGGTCCACTTTGAAGCTTTGGAATTGCTCAACTCTCTCCATAGACGTGCTTTTCACCTTTTTGCGCAATTTGAAAGATAACTTGGTCTATTCACATCTTTATCTAATGAAACGTTGTACGAAAGCAAAACTAGCAAGTTAGACTTCTAAGAACACTCAATGGAGTACAACGATCCACTTTGAAGCTTTGGAATTGCTCAACTCTCTCCATAGACGTGCTTTTCACCTTTTTGTGCAATTTGAAAGATAACTTGGTCTATTCACATCTTTATCTAATGAAACGTTGTACGAATTCTAAACTAGCAAGTTAGACTTCTTAGAACACTCAATGGAGTGCAACGAACCACTTTGAAGCTTTGGAATTGCTCAACTCTCTCCGTAGACGTGCTTTTCACCTTTTTGGGCAATTTGAAAGATAACTTGGTCTATTCACATCTTTATCTAATGAAACGTTGTACGAAAGCAAAACTAGCAAGTTAGACTTCTAAGAACACTCAATGGAGTACAACGGTCCACTTTGAAGCTTTGGAATTGCTCAACTCTCTCCATAGACGTGCTTTTCACCTTTTTGTGCAATTTGAAAGATAACTTGGTCTATTCACGTCTTTATCTAATGAAACGTTGTACGAATTCTAAACTAGCAAGTTAGACTTCTTAGAACACTCAATGGAGTCCAACGAACCACTTTGAAGCTTTGGAATTGCTCAACTCTCTCCGTAGACGTGCTTTTCACCTTTTTGTGCAATTTGAAAGATAACTTGGTCTATTCACATCTTTATCTAATGAAACGTTGTACGAAAGCAAAACTAGCAAGTTAGACTTCTAAGAACACTCAATGGAGTACAACGGTCCACTTTGAAGCTTTGGAATTGCTCAACTCTCTCCGTAGACGTGCTTTTCACCTTTTTGTGCAATTTGAAAGATAACTTGGTTTATTCACATCTTTATCTAATGAAACGTTGTACGAAAGCAAAACTAGCAAGTTAGACTTCTAAGAACACTCAATGGAGTACAACGGTCCACTTTGAAGCTTTGGAATTGCTCAACTCTCTCCATAGACGTGCTTTTTAACTTTTTGTGCAATTTGAAAGATAACTTGGTCTATTCACATCTTTATCTAATGAAACGTTGTACGAAAGCTAAACTAGCAAGTTAGACTTCTAAGAACACTCAATGGAGTACAACGGTCCACTTTGAGGATTTGGAATTGCTCAACTCTCTCCATAGACGTGCTTTTCACGTTTTTGCGCAGTTTAAAACATAACTTGGTTAATTCGCATCTTTGGCTTACGAAACCTTGTACGAAAGCTAAATTAACAAGTTAGACTACTAAGAACATTAAATGGAGTGCAACGGTCACTTTGAAGCTTTGGAATTGCTCAACTCTCTCTATATACGTGTTTTTCACGTTTTTGTGCACTTTAAAACATAACTTGGTCAATTCGCATCTTTGGCTTACGAAACCTTGTACAAAAGCTAAATTAGCAAGTTAGACTACTAAGAACACTAAATGGAGGGCAACGGTACAGTTTGAAGCATTGAAATTGCTCAACTATCTCCATAGACGTGCTTTTCACCTTTTTGTGCAATTTGAAAGATAACTTGGTCTATTCGCCTCCTTATCTAACGAAACGTTATACGAAAGCTAAACTAGCAAGTTAGCCTTCTAAGAACACTCAAAGCAGTACAACGATCCACTTTGAAGCTTTGGAATTGCTCAACTCTCTCCACAGACGTGCTTTTCACCTTTTTGTGCAATTTGAAAGATAACTTGGTCTATTCACATCTTTATCTAATGAAACGTTGTACGAAAGCTAAACTAGCAAGTTAGACTTCTAAGAACACTCAATGGAGTACAACGGTCCACTTTGAAGCCTTGGAATTGCTCAACTCTCTCCATAGACGTGCATTTCACCTTTTTGTGCAATTTGAAAGATAACTTGGTCTATTCACATCTTTATCTAATGAAACGTTGTACGAAAGCAAAACTAGCAAGTTAGACTTCTAAGAACACTCAATGGAGTACAACGGTCCAATTTGAAGATTTGGAATTGCTGAACTCTCTCCATAGACGTGCTTTTCACCTTTTTGTGCAATTTGAAAGATAACTTGGTCTATTCACATCTTTATCTAATGAAACGTTGTACGAAAGCTAAACTAGCAAGTTAGAATTCTAAGAACACTCAATGGAGTACAACGGTCCACTTTGAAGCTTTGGAATTGCTCAACTCTCTCCGTAGACGTGCTTTTCACCTTTTTGTGCAATTTGAAAGATAACTTGGTCTATTCACATCTTTATCTAATGAAACGTTGTACGAAAGCAAAACTAGCAAGTTAGACTTCTAAGAACACTCAATGGAGTACAACGGTCCCCTTTGAAGCTTTGGAATTGCTCAACTCTCTCCGTAGACGTGCTTTTCACCTTTTTGTGCAATTTGAAAGATAACTTGGTCTATTCACATCTTTATCTAATGAAACGTTGTACGAAAGCAAAACTAGGAAGTTAGACTTCTAAGAACACTCAATGGAGTACAACGGTCCACTTTGAGGATTTGGAATTGCTCAACTCTCTCCATAGACGTGCTTTTCACGTTTTTGCGCAGTTTAAAACATAACTTGGTCAATTCGCATCTTTGGCTTACGAAACCTTGTACGAAAGCTAAATTAACAAGTTAGACTACTAAGAACATTAAATGGAGTGCAACGGTCCACTTTGAAGCTTTGGAATTGCTCAACTCTCTCCATATACGTATTTTTCACGTTTTTGTGCACTTTAAAACATAACTTGGTCAATTCGCATCTTTGGCTTACGAAACCTTGTACAAAAGCTAAATTAGCAAGTTAGACTACTAAGAACACTAAATGGAGGGCAACGGTACAGTTTGAAGCATTGAAATTGCTCAACTCTCTCCATAGACGTGCTTTTCACCTTTTTGTGCAATTTGAAAGATAACTTGGTCTATTTGCCTCCTTATCTAACGAAACGTTATACGAAAGCTAAACTAGCAAGTTAGACTTCTAAGAACACTCAAAGCAGTACAACGATCCACTTTGAAGCTTTGGAATTGCTCAACTCTCTCCACAGACGTGCTTTTCACCTTTTTGTGCAATTTGAAAGATAACTTGGTCTATTCACATCTTTATCTAATGAAACGTTGTACGAAAGCTAAACTAGCAAGTTAGACTTCTAAGAACACTCAATGGAGTACAACGAACCACTTTGAAGCTTTGGAAGTGCTCAACTCTCTCCGTAGACGTGCTTTTCGCCTTTTGTGCAATTTGAAAGATAACTTGGTCTATTCACATCTTTATCAAATAAAACGTTGTACGAAAGCAAAACTAGCAAGTTAGACTTCTAAGAACACTCAATGGAGTACAACGGTCCACTTTGAAGCCTTGGAATTGCTCAACTCTCTCCGTAGACGTGCTTTTCACCTTTTTCTGCAATTTGAAAGATAACTTGGTCTATTCACATCTTTATCTAATGAAACGTTGTACGAAAGCAAAACTAGCAAGTTAGACTTCTAAGAACACTCAATGGAGTACAACGGTCCAATTTGAAGATTTGGAATTGCTCAACTCTCTCCATAGACGTGCTTTTCACCTTTTTGTGCAATTTGAAAGATAACTTGGTCTATTCACATCTTTATCTAATGAAACGTTGTACGAAAGCTAAACTAGCAAGTTAGAATTCTAAGAACACTCAATGGAGTACAACGGTCCACTTTGAAGCTTTGGAATTGCTCAACTCTCTCCGTAGACGTGCTTTTCACCTTTTTGTGCAATTTGAAAGATAACTTGGTCTATTCACATCTTTATCTAATGAAACGTTGTACGAAAGCAAAACTAGCAAGTTAGACTTCTAAGAACACTCAATGGAGTACAACGGTCCACTTTGAAGCTTTGGAATTGCTCAACTCTCTCCGTAGACGTGCTTTTCACCTTTTTGTGCAATTTGAAAGATAACTTGGTCTATTCACATCTTTATCTAATGAAACGTTGTACGAAAGCAAAACTAGGAAGTTAGACTTCTAAGAACACTCAATGGAGTACAACGGTCCACTTTGAAGCTTTCGAATTGCTTAACTCTCTCCATAGACGTGCTTTTCAACTTTTTGTGCAATTTGAAAGATAACTTGGTCTATTCACATCTTTATGTAATGAAACGTTGTACGAAAGCTAAACTAGCAAGTTAGACTTCTAAGAACACTCAAAGCAAAGAACACTCAAAGCAGTACAACGATCCACTTTGAAGCTTTGGAATTGCTCAACTCTCTCCATAGACGTGCTTTTCACGTTTTTGCGCAGTTTAAAACATAACTTGGTCAATTCGCATCTTTGGCTTACGAAACCTTGTACGAAAGCTAAATTAACAAGTTAGACTACTAAGAACATTAAATGGAGTGCAACGGTCCACTTTGAAGCTTTGGAATTGCTCAACTCTCTCCATATACGTGTTTTTCACGTTTTTGTGCACTTTAAAACATAACTTGGTCAATTCGCATCTTTGGCTTACGAAACCTTGTACAAAAACTAAATTAGCAAGTTAGACTACTAAGAACACTAAATGGAGGGCAACGGTACACTTTGAAGCATTGAAATTGCTCAACTCTCTCCATAGACGTGCTTTTCACCTTTTTGTGCAATTTGAAAGATAACTTGGTCTATTCGCCTCCTTATCTAACGAAACGTTATACGAAAGCTAAACTAGCAAGTTAGACTTCTAAGAACACTCAAAGCAATACAACGATCCACTTTGAAGCTTTGGAATTGCTCAACTCTCTCCACAGACGTGCTTTTCACCTTTTTGTGCAATTTGAAAGATAACTTGGTCTATTCACATCTTTATCTAATGAAACGTTGTACGAAAGCTAAACTAGCAAGTTAGAATTCTAAGAACACTCAATGGAGTACAACGGTCCACTTTGAAGGTTTGGAATTGCTCAACTCTCTCCGTATACGTGCTTTTCACCTTTTTGTGCAATTTGAAAGATAACTTCGTCTATTCACATCTTTATCTAATGAAACGTTGTACGAAAGCAAAACTAGCAAGTTAGACTTCTAAGAACACTCAATGGAGTACAACGGTCCACTTTGAAGCTTTGGAATTGCTCAACTCTCTCCGTAGACGTGCTTTTCACCTTTTTGTGCAATTTCAAAGATAACTTGGTCTATTCACATCTTTATCTAATGAAACGTTGTACGAAAGCAAAACTAGGAAGTTAGACTTCTAAGAACACTCAATGGAGTACAACGGTCCACTTTGAAGCTTTGGAATTGCTTAACTCTCTCCATAGACGTTCTTTTCAACTTTTTGTGCAATTTGAAAGATAACTTGGTCTATTCACATCTTTATCTAATGAAACGTTGTACGAAAGCTAAACTAGCAAGTTAGACTTCTAAGAACACTCAATGGAGTACAACGGTCCACTTTGAGGCTTTGGAATTGCTCAACTCTCTCCATAGACGTGCTTTTCACGTTTTTGCGCAGTTTAAAACATAACTTGGTCAATTCGCATCTTTGGCTTACGAAACCTTGTACGAAAGCTAAATTAACAAGTTAGACTACTAAGAACATTAAATGGAGTGCAACGGTCCACTTTGAAGCTTTGGAATTGCTCAACTCTCTCCATATACGTGTATTTCACGTTTTTGTGCACTTTAAAACATAACTTGGTCAATTCGCATCTTTGGCTTACGAAAGCTTGTACAAAGCTAAATTAGCAAGTTAGACTACTAAGAACACTAAATGGAGGGCAACGGTACACTTTGAAGCATTGAAATTGCTCAACTCTCTCCATAGACGTGCTTTTCACCTTTTTGTGCAATTTGAAAGATAACTTGGTCTATTCGCGTCCTTATCTAACGAAACGTTATACGAAAGCTAAACTAGCAAGTTAGGCTTCTAAGAACACTCAATGCAGTACAACGATCCCCTTTGAAGCTTTGGAATTGCTCAACTCTCTCCATAGACGTGCTTTTCACCTTTTTGTGCAATTTGAAAGATAACTTGGTCTATTCACATCATTATCTAATGAAACGTTGTACGAAAACAAAACTAGCAAGTTAGACTTCTAAGAACACTCAATGTAGTACAACGATCCACTTTGAAGCTTTGGAATTGCTCAACTCTCTTCATAGACGTGCTTTTCACCTTTTTGTGCAATTTAAAAGATAACTTGGTCTATTCACATCTTTATCTAATGAAACGTTGTACGAATTCTAAACTAGCAAGTTAGACTTCTTAGAACACTCAATGGAGTACAACGGTCCACTTTGAAGCTTTGGAATTGCTCAACTCTCTCCATAGAAGTGCTTTTCACCTTTTTGTGCAATTTGAAAGATAACTTGGTCTATTCACATCTTTATCTAATGAAACGTTGTACGAAAGCTAAACTAGCAAGTTAGACTTCTAAGAACACTCAATGGAGTACAACGGTCCACTTTGAGCCTTTGGAATTGCTCAACTCTCTCCATAGACGTGCTTTTCACGTTTTTGCGCAGTTTAAAACATAACTTGGTCAATTCGCATCTTTGGCTTACGAAACCTTGTACGAAAGCTGAATTAACAAGTTAGACTACTAAGAACACTAAATGGAGTGCAACGGTCCACTTTGAAGCTTTGGAATTGCTCAACTCTCTCCATAGACGTGCTTTTCACCTTTTTGTGCAATTTCAAAGATAACTTGGTCTATTCACATCTTTATCTAATGAAACGTTGTACGAATTCTAAACTAGCAAGTTAGACTTCTTAGAACACTCAATGGAGTACAACGGTCCACTTTGAAGATTTGGAATTGCTCAACTCTCTCCGTAGACGTGCTTTTCAACTTTTTGTGCAATTTGAAAGATAACTTGGTCTATTCACATCTTTATCTAATGAAACGTTGTACGAAAGCTAAACTAGCAAGTTAGACTTCTAAGAACACTCAATGGAGTACAACGGTCCCCTTTGAAGCTTTGGAATTGCTCAACTCTCTCCGTAGACGTGCTTTTCACCTTTTTGTGCAATTTGAAAGATAACTTGGTCTATTCACATCTTTATCTAATGAAACGTTGTACGAAAGCAAAACTAGGAAGTTAGACTTCTAAGAACACTCAATGGAGTACAACGGTCCACTTTGAGGATTTGGAATTGCTCAACTCTCTCCATAGACGTGCTTTTCACGTTTTTGCGCAGTTTAAAACATAACTTGGTCAATTCGCATCTTTGGCTTACGAAACCTTGTACGAAAGCTAAATTAACAAGTTAGACTACTAAGAACATTAAATGGAGTGCAACGGTCCACTTTGAAGCTTTGGAATTGCTCAACTCTCTCCATATACGTATTTTTCACGTTTTTGTGCACTTTAAAACATAACTTGGTCAATTCGCATCTTTGGCTTACGAAACCTTGTACAAAAGCTAAATTAGCAAGTTAGACTACTAAGAACACTAAATGGAGGGCAACGGTACAGTTTGAAGCATTGAAATTGCTCAACTCTCTCCATAGACGTGCTTTTCACCTTTTTGTGCAATTTGAAAGATAACTTGGTCTATTTGCCTCCTTATCTAACGAAACGTTATACGAAAGCTAAACTAGCAAGTTAGACTTCTAAGAACACTCAAAGCAGTACAACGATCCACTTTGAAGCTTTGGAATTGCTCAACTCTCTCCACAGACGTGCTTTTCACCTTTTTGTGCAATTTGAAAGATAACTTGGTCTATTCACATCTTTATCTAATGAAACGTTGTACGAAAGCTAAACTAGCAAGTTAGACTTCTAAGAACACTCAATGGAGTACAACGAACCACTTTGAAGCTTTGGAAGTGCTCAACTCTCTCCGTAGACGTGCTTTTCGCCCTTTTGTGCAATTTGAAAGATAACTTGGTCTATTCACATCTTTATCAAATAAAACGTTGTACGAAAGCAAAACTAGCAAGTTAGACTTCTAAGAACACTCAATGGAGTACAACGGTCCACTTTGAAGCCTTGGAATTGCTCAACTCTCTCCGTAGACGTGCTTTTCACCTTTTTCTGCAATTTGAAAGATAACTTGGTCTATTCACATCTTTATCTAATGAAACGTTGTACGAAAGCAAAACTAGCAAGTTAGACTTCTAAGAACACTCAATGGAGTACAACGGTCCAATTTGAAGATTTGGAATTGCTCAACTCTCTCCATAGACGTGCTTTTCACCTTTTTGTGCAATTTGAAAGATAACTTGGTCTATTCACATCTTTATCTAATGAAACGTTGTACGAAAGCTAAACTAGCAAGTTAGAATTCTAAGAACACTCAATGGAGTACAACGGTCCACTTTGAAGCTTTGGAATTGCTCAACTCTCTCCGTAGACGTGCTTTTCACCTTTTTGTGCAATTTGAAAGATAACTTGGTCTATTCACATCTTTATCTAATGAAACGTTGTACGAAAGCAAAACTAGCAAGTTAGACTTCTAAGAACACTCAATGGAGTACAACGGTCCACTTTGAAGCTTTGGAATTGCTCAACTCTCTCCGTAGACGTGCTTTTCACCTTTTTGTGCAATTTGAAAGATAACTTGGTCTATTCACATCTTTATCTAATGAAACGTTGTACGAAAGCAAAACTAGGAAGTTAGACTTCTAAGAACACTCAATGGAGTACAACGGTCCACTTTGAAGCTTTCGAATTGCTTAACTCTCTCCATAGACGTGCTTTTCAACTTTTTGTGCAATTTGAAAGATAACTTGGTCTATTCACATCTTTATGTAATGAAACGTTGTACGAAAGCTAAACTAGCAAGTTAGACTTCTAAGAACACTCAAAGCAAAGAACACTCAAAGCAGTACAACGATCCACTTTGAAGCTTTGGAATTGCTCAACTCTCTCCATAGACGTGCTTTTCACGTTTTTGCGCAGTTTAAAACATAACTTGGTCAATTCGCATCTTTGGCTTACGAAACCTTGTACGAAAGCTAAATTAACAAGTTAGACTACTAAGAACATTAAATGGAGTGCAACGGTCCACTTTGAAGCTTTGGAATTGCTCAACTCTCTCCATATACGTGTTTTTCACGTTTTTGTGCACTTTAAAACATAACTTGGTCAATTCGCATCTTTGGCTTACGAAACCTTGTACAAAAACTAAATTAGCAAGTTAGACTACTAAGAACACTAAATGGAGGGCAACGGTACACTTTGAAGCATTGAAATTGCTCAACTCTCTCCATAGACGTGCTTTTTCACCTTTTTTGTGCAATTTGAAAGATAACTTGGTCTATTCGCCTCCTTATCTAACGAAACGTTATACGAAAGCTAAACTAGCAAGTTAGACTTCTAAGAACACTCAAAGCAATACAACGATCCACTTTGAAGCTTTGGAATTGCTCAACTCTCTCCACAGACGTGCTTTTCACCTTTTTGTGCAATTTGAAAGATAACTTGGTCTATTCACATCTTTATCTAATGAAACGTTGTACGAAAGCTAAACTAGCAAGTTAGAATTCTAAGAACACTCAATGGAGTACAACGGTCCACTTTGAAGGTTTGGAATTGCTCAACTCTCTCCGTATACGTGCTTTTCACCTTTTTGTGCAATTTGAAAGATAACTTCGTCTATTCACATCTTTATCTAATGAAACGTTGTACGAAAGCAAAACTAGCAAGTTAGACTTCTAAGAACACTCAATGGAGTACAACGGTCCACTTTGAAGCTTTGGAATTGCTCAACTCTCTCCGTAGACGTGCTTTTCACCTTTTTGTGCAATTTCAAAGATAACTTGGTCTATTCACATCTTTATCTAATGAAACGTTGTACGAAAGCAAAACTAGGAAGTTAGACTTCTAAGAACACTCAATGGAGTACAACGGTCCACTTTGAAGCTTTGGAATTGCTTAACTCTCTCCATAGACGTTCTTTTCAACTTTTTGTGCAATTTGAAAGATAACTTGGTCTATTCACATCTTTATCTAATGAAACGTTGTACGAAAGCTAAACTAGCAAGTTAGACTTCTAAGAACACTCAATGGAGTACAACGGTCCACTTTGAGGCTTTGGAATTGCTCAACTCTCTCCATAGACGTGCTTTTCACGTTTTTGCGCAGTTTAAAACATAACTTGGTCAATTCGCATCTTTGGCTTACGAAACCTTGTACGAAAGCTAAATTAACAAGTTAGACTACTAAGAACATTAAATGGAGTGCAACGGTCCACTTTGAAGCTTTGGAATTGCTCAACTCTCTCCATATACGTGTATTTCACGTTTTTGTGCACTTTAAAACATAACTTGGTCAATTCGCATCTTTGGCTTACGAAAGCTTGTACAAAAGCTAAATTAGCAAGTTAGACTACTAAGAACACTAAATGGAGGGCAACGGTACACTTTGAAGCATTGAAATTGCTCAACTCTCTCCATAGACGTGCTTTTCACCTTTTTGTGCAATTTGAAAGATAACTTGGTCTATTCGCGTCCTTATCTAACGAAACGTTATACGAAAGCTAAACTAGCAAGTTAGGCTTCTAAGAACACTCAATGCAGTACAACGATCCCCTTTGAAGCTTTGGAATTGCTCAATTCTCTCCATAGACGTGCTTTTCACCTTTTTGTGCAATTTGAAAGATAACTTGGTCTATTCACATCATTATCTAATGAAACGTTGTACGAAAACAAAACTAGCAAGTTAGACTTCTAAGAACACTCAATGTAGTACAACGATCCACTTTGAAGCTTTGGAATTGCTCAACTCTCTTCATAGACGTGCTTTTCACCTTTTTGTGCAATTTAAAAGATAACTTGGTCTATTCACATCTTTATCTAATGAAACGTTGTACGAATTCTAAACTAGCAAGTTAGACTTCTTAGAACACTCAATGGAGTACAACGGTCCACTTTGAAGCTTTGGAATTGCTCAACTCTCTCCATAGAAGTGCTTTTCACTTTTTTGTGCAATTTGAAAGATAACTTGGTCTATTCACATCTTTATCTAATGAAACGTTGTACGAAAGCTAAACTAGCAAGTTAGACTTCTAAGAACACTCAATGGAGTACAACGGTCCACTTTGAGCCTTTGGAATTGCTCAACTCTCTCCATAGACGTGCTTTTCACGTTTTTGCGCAGTTTAAAACATAACTTGGTCAATTCGCATCTTTGGCTTACGAAACCTTGTACGAAAGCTGAATTAACAAGTTAGACTACTAAGAACACTAAATGGAGTGCAACGGTCCACTTTGAAGCTTTGGAATTGCTCAACTCTCTCCATAGACGTGCTTTTCACCTTTTTGTGCAATTTCAAAGATAACTTGGTCTATTCACATCTTTATCTAATGAAACGTTGTACGAAAGCAAAACTAGGAAGTTAGACTTCTAAGAACACTCAACGGAGTACAACGGTCCACTTTGAAGCTTTGGAATTGCTCAACTCTCTCCGTAGACGTGCTTTTCAACTTTTTGTGCAATTTGAAAGATAACTTGGTCTATTCACATCTTTATCTAATGAAACGTTGTACGAAAGCTAAACTAGCAAGTTAGACTTCTAAGAACACTCAATGGAGTACAACGGTCCACTTTGAGCCTTTGGAATTGCTCAACTCTCTCCATAGACGTGCTTTTCACGTTTTTGCGCAGTTTAAAACATAACTTGGTCAATTCGCATCTTTGGCTTACGAAACCTTGTACGAAAGCTAAATTAACAAGTTAGACTACTAAGAACACTAAATGGAGTGCAACGGTCCACTTTGAAGCTTTGGAATTGCTCAACTCTCTCCATAGACGTGCTTTTCACCTTTTTGTGCAATTTCAAAGATAACTTGGTGTATTCACATCTTTATCTAATGAAACGTTGTACGAAAGCAAAACTAGGAAGTTAGACTTCTAAGAACACTAAATGGAGTGCAACGGTCCACTTTGAAGCTTTGGAATTGCTCAACTCTCTCCATAGACGTGCTTTTCACCTTTTTGTGCAATTTCAAAGATAACTTGGTGTATTCACATCTTTATCTAATGAAACGTTGTACGAAAGCAAAACTAGGAAGTTAGACTTCTAAGAACACTCAATGGAGTACAACGGTCCACTTTGAAGCTTTGGAATTGCTCAACTCTCTCCGTAGACGTGCTTTTCAACTTTTTGTGCAATTTGAAAGATAACTTGGTCTATTCACATCTTTATCTAATGAAACGTTGTACGAAAGCAAAACTAGGAAGTTAGACTTCTAAGAACACTCAATGGAGTACAACGGTCCACTTTGAAGCTTTGGAATTGCTCAACTCTCTCCATAGACGTGCTTTTCAACTTTTTGTGCAATTTGAAAGATAACTTGGTCTATTCACATCTTTATCTAATGAAACGTTGTACGAAAGCTAAACTAGCAAGTTAGACTTCTAAGAACACTCAATGGAGTACAACGGTCCACTTTGAGGCTTTGGAATTGCTCAACTCTCTCCATAGACGTGCTTTTCACCTTTTTGTGCAATTTGAAAGATAACTTGGTCTATTCACATCTTTATCTAATGAAACGTTGTACGAAAGCTAAACTAGCAAGTTAGACTTCTAAGAACACTCAATGGAATACAACGAACCACTTTGAAGCTTTGGAATTGCTCAACTCTCTCCGTAGACGTGCTTTTCGCCTTTTTGTGCAATTTGAAAGATAACTTGGTCTATTCACATCTTTATCAAATAAAACGTTGTACGAAAGCAAAACTAGCAAGTTAGACTTCTAAGAACACTCAATGGAGTACAACGGTCCACTTTGAAGCCTTGGAATTGCTCAACTCTCTCCGTAGACGTGCTTTTCACCTTTTTGTGCAATTTGAAAGATAACTTGGTCTATTCACATCTTTATCTAATGAAACATTGTACGAAAGCAAAACTAGCAAGTTAGACTTCTAAGAACACTCAATGGAGTACAACGGTCCAATTTGAAGATTTGGAATTGCTCAACTCTCTCCATAGACGTGCTTTTCACCTTTTTGTGCAATTTGAAAGATAACTTGGTCTATTCACATCTTTATCTAATGAAACGTTGTACGAAAGCTAAACTAGCAAGTTAGACTTCTAAGAACACTCAATGGAGTACAACGTGTTGGAATTATGAGAGAATATTACGTTTCTTGTAATTATGGGTTGTAAATATTCCCTTTAATTACTTTGATTTAGTTTCCTAGAATTAGGTTGATTTGATTGATTTAGTTTCCCTAATTTAGGGCTTTCAATGTAACTATATAATGTACAACCTCACAACATGAATATACAACACAAATTATTCAATTCTTCTTGGTATCGGAGCCTTAGGGTATTCTTTATCATCACTGTTCACCGGCACTGTTCATCGGTGCTATTCAAACTGTTCACGGGCAGTTTTCTCGGCTTTTTCTGGCAGCACGTATCTCTCTTGTTTTTCATCGGCTTCGGCAGCTCTTTATCTCAAGCGTGACTCTGTTCACACCTGTCTCTTTTCGCACACATCTATCTCAAACATATTTGTGTGTATCTGTCTCTGCGCGCACCTGTCTCTCGTCGCGCGTGTCTATCTGCTTCTCTTAGTGAGTGTTGCAAGTATCTTTGTTGGGTTATCTTTGGTAAATCTCTGTCTTGGCGTATCTCTGCCAGTCGTGATTATTTCACGAATTGATTCGACTACTGCCTAACTTTGGATAAAATTTTGCGATTTCTTGGCTTGTACTGCGGCAATTTACTTTTGCCGAGATGGATTATAGTCATCTTTCACCAGATTTGAGCCAGCTCCAGTCCCAGATTGCTCAACTCCAGTCCCAGATTGCTCAGCTACAGTCATTAGCTGTTATCGCTACAGGTACTCCTACTGCTTTCCATGGTAAGTCAGGGAATCCCACTTGGATTTTGGATTCTGGGGCTAACAATCACATGACTGGTGAGCTTTCCACCTTCACCTCTTCTGTCACTCCTATCAACCAATCTGTCTGTATTGCTGATGGTACTTCTCTCCCAATTCGTAGTCAGGGCAGTGCCCGTTTGTCTCCGGATATTACTCTTCCTTCTGTTTATTATGTTCCTAAATTTACATGTAATCTTCTCTCTGTCAGTCGCCTTGCCAAGCACCTGAATTGTGCTGTTGTCTTCTTATCTGACCGTTGTTTTTTACAGGACCTGACTTCGAAGAAGATTTTTGGCAGGGGGTTTGAGCATGACGGCCTCTACTACTTTGGTGACCCACCTTCATCTGATGTCTCATCGTCTAGTCTTCAAGCTTCCACACTATCGGTTCTAGATCCTTCTACTTTATCTTCCTCTATTTTTTTCCCTTGCTAATGTAGATTTGTGGCATGCTCGTCTAGGCCATGCGAACTTTCAATATCTATGTTCGCTTTTTCCGCCTTTGAATAAAGCGTGCAAAAATTTTAAATTTCATTGTGAGGTTTGTGAATTGTCCAAACATACACGCACTTCTTATATTCCTCGCATGCGTCGTTCTCCCGCTGCATTTGACCTTGTTCACTCTGATGTCTGGGGACCATCTCCCACTACTGCTTTTTCTCAACATCGTTATTATGTTACATTTATTGATGACTACACTCGATGTACTTGGGTTTATCTTATGAAAAACAAATCTGAAGTCTTTGATCATTTCACTAATTTTCTTCACATGGTTAAAACTCAATACAATAATGTTGTTCGTGCCATTCGGTCTGACAATGGCGGTGAATATCTCACCAATGAGTTTCGCACTCAACTTGCTCAAAATGGGATCCTTCAACAGCTCACGTGCCCCTACACACCTGAACAAAATGGTGTCGCGGAACGCAAGAACCGTCACATCATGTCTGTCGTTCGATGTCTTCTTCGAGGTATGAATGTCCCCAAAACTTTCTGGCACTTAGCTGTTCTTACTGCCACGTACCTTATCAATCGTACTCCGAGTCGGGCACTTCAGGGTGCAACACCCCTTCATGTCCTTCGGCCAGGTACTACTCTGTTTTCTCTTCTTCCTCGTGTGTTTGGTTGTACCTGTTTTGTTCAAAATCGTAGTCCCTCCCGTACCAAACTTGATGATAAAGCCATTCGCTGTGTTTTTACTGGGTATTCTTCCATGTCTAAAGGTTATCGATGTTATGATCCCGTTTCTCGTCGCTTTTATCACTCTTTGGATGTTACTTTTTTGGAGGCTATTCCTTTTTTATCAGGTAGCCCTCTTATATCAGAACCGGCCGTGGAGCCTTCTCTCACCATCCCAGATCAATCATCACCTCCACGACCGATTTTGTTACCCGAGTCTTCCTCTCCTTCACCTTCTCCTGACTCATCATCTACTCCTAGTGCACCATCTCTCGTTCCCTTTGATCAGGTCTATACTCGACACCCGTCTGCTCCTGCCCCTCCGCCAACGTCTTCTCCGGAATCAGGTACTTCCCTTTCTCCTGTTTCTGTTCCTCGTTACCCCACTCGTGATCGTCATCCCCCTTCCCGTTTTGGATTTACGAGTAGTACTGACCATCCCATTGCCAAGTATTTATCTTATCATTGTTTTTCAGATTCCTATAAGACCTTTCTTGGCAAGATTGACTCCGATTTGATCCCTCGCTCTGTCCACTCCGCTCTCCAGAATCCTAAGTGGGTCTCTGCCATGGAAGCAGAGATGGATGCCCTACAACGTAATCATACTTGGGACCTTGTTGATCTTCCTTCTGGTGAGAGCACTGTTGGTTGTAAGTGGGTGTTCACTATCAAGTATCAGGCTGATGGTTCGGTTGATCGCTATAAGGCTCGTCTTGTGGCCAAAGGATTCACTCAGATTCCCGGCAAAGACTTTGGAGCCACGTTTGCTCCAGTTGCGAAACTTACTACAGTTCGTCTCCTTGTTTCTCTTGCTGCTACATACTCTTGGCCTCTCCATCAGATGGATGTTAAAAATGCGTTCCTCAATGGGGACCTTTCCGAAACTATCTACATGGATCCTCCACCAGGTTTTCACAGCCAGGGGGAGTATTCGGGGAAAGTATGTCGTCTCCGGAAATCTCTTTATGGCCTTAAGCAGTCTCCTCGGGCATGGTTCGGCCGCTTCAGTGAAGTTGTGCTTGCTATGGGGTTTGTTCAGTGTCACTCGGATCACACATGTTTCATTCGTCGCCAGTCTCAGGGCAAGTGCATTATTATCTCAGTCTATGTTGATGATATCCTTATTACTGGAAATGACTCCCCAGGTATTGTTCAGGTAAAGGATGATCTGCGAAAATCCTTTGATACTAAGGATTTAGGTCCCCTCCGATATTTTCTTGGCATTGAGGTTGCTCGTTCTCGCCGTGGCATATTTTTATCCCAGCGGAAATATGTTCTTGATCTTCTGCAGGATACGGGTATGCTTGGTTGTAAACCTGCCTCTACTCCTATGATTCCTAATCTCAAGCTATCACCAGACTCAGGAGATTGTTTATCAGATCCATCAATGTATCAGCGTCTTGTGGGACGTCTTATTTATTTGACAAACACAAGACCAGATATCACGTTTGCTGTTAGTGTTGTTAGTCAGTACATGCATTCTCCACGTACTTCCCATTTGGATGTTGTTTATCATATTCTCAGTTATCTCAAATCTTGCCCTGGTCTCGGATTATTCTATGCTTCTGGAGAGATGTCAGGTCCACCATCTAGTCTCTCATGCTATATACCATCTGATCTCTCGGGCTACACTGATGCTGATTATGCGGGTTCCATAAGTGATAGGCGTTCTACCTCTGGCTTCTGTACTTTCTGGGGTAATCATCTTATCTCATGGAAAAGTAAGAAGCAAGCAGTTGTTTCTCGATCATCAGCTGAATCTGAATATCGTGCTATGGCTCAAGGTACATGCGAAATCATGTGGCTTCGTTCTCTCCTCACTGAATTGGGTATTTCTGTAACAGACTCGTCCTCTTTATTCTGTGATAACAAGTCTGCCATCATGCTATCATCCGACTCAGTTCTTCACGAAAGAACTAAGCATATAGAAGTTGACATCCATTTCATTCGGGAAAAAGTTCGGTCTGGCATTATCACTCCTAGGTTTGTTCCTTCATCGGCTCAGACTGCGGACATGTTTACTAAACCAATAGGTCCTTCTTTACTTAAGTCATCTCTTGTCAAGCTGGGTCTCGTCAATCTCTTCGCACCAGCTTGAGGGGGAGTGTTGGAATTATGAGAGAATATTACGTTTCTTGTAATTATGGGTTGTAAATATTCCCTTTAATTACTTTGATTTAGTTTCCTAGAATTAGGTTGATTTGATTGATTTAGTTTCCCTAATTTAGGGCTTTCAATGTAACTATATAATGTACAACCTCACAACATGAATATACAACACAAATTATTCAATTCTTCTCAACGGTCCACTTTGAAGCTTTGGAATTGCTCAACTCTCTCCGTAGACGTGCTTTTCACCTTTTTGTGCAATTTGAAAGATAACTTGGTCTATTCACATCTTTATCTAATGAAACGTTGTACGAAAGCAAAACTAGCAAGTTAGACTTCTAAGAACACTCAATGGAGTACAACGATCCACTTTGAAGCTTTGGAATTGCTCAACTCTCTCCATAGACGTGCTTTTCACCTTTTTGTGCAATTTGAAAGATAACATGGTCTATTCACATCTTTATCTAATGAAACGTTGTACGAATTCTAAACTAGCAAGTTAGACACTCAATGGAGTACAACGAACCACTTTGAAGCTTTGGAATTGCTCAACTCTCTCCATAGACGTGCTTTTCACGTTTTTGCGCAGTTTAAAACATAACCTTGTCCATTCGCATCTTTGGCATACGAAACCTTGTACGAAAGCTAAATTAACAAGTTAGACTACTAAGAACACTAAATGGAGTGCAATGGTCCACTTTGAAGCTTTGGAATTGCTCAACTCTCTCCATAGACGTGTTTTTCACGTTTTTGTGCAATTTAAAACATAACTTGGTCAATTCACATCTTTGGCTTACGAAACCTTGTACGAAAGCTAAATTAGCAAGTTAGACTACTAAGAACACTAAATGGAGGGCAACGGTACACTTTGAAGCATTGAAATTGCTCAACTCTCTCCATAGACGTGCTTTTCACCTTTTTCTGCAATTTGAAAGATAACTTGGTCTATTCGCGTCCTTATCTAACGAAACGTTATACGAAAGCAAAGCTAGCAAGTTAGGCTTCTAAGAACACTCAATGCAGTGCAACAATCCACTTTGAAGCTTTGGAATTGCTCAACTCTCTCCATAGACGTGCTTTTCACCTTTTTGTGCAATTTGAAAGATAACTTGGTCTATTCACATCTTTATCTAATGAAACGTTGTACGAAAGCAAAACTAACAAGTTAGACTTCTAAGAACACTCAATGGAGTACAACGATCCACTTTGAAGCTTTGGAATTGCTCAACTCTCTCCATAGACGTGCTTTTCACCTTTTTGTGCAATTTGAAAGATAACTTGGTCTATTCACATCTTTATCTAATGAAACGTTGTACGAATTCTAAACTAGCAAGTTAGACTTCTAAGAACACTCAATGGAGTACAAGGAACCACTTTGAAGCTTTGGACTTGCTCAACTCTCTCCATAGACGTGCTTTTCACCTTTTTGTGCAATTTGAAAGATAACTTGGTCTATTCACATCTTTATCTAATAAAACGTTGTACGAAAGCAAAACTAGCAAGTTAGACTTCTAAGAACACTCAATGGAGTACAACTGTCCAATTTGAAGCTTTGGAATTGCTCAACTCTCTCCATAGACGTGCTTTTCGCCTTTTTGTGCAATTTGAAAGATAACTTGGTCTATTCACATCTTTATCTAATAAAACGTTGTACGAAAGCTAAACTAGCAAGTTAGACTTCTAAGAACACTCAATGGAGTACAACGGTCCACTTTGAAGCTTTGGAATTGCTCAACTCTCTCCATAGAAGTGCTTTTCACCTTTTTGTGCAATTTGAAAGATAACTTGGTCTATTCACATCTTTATCTAATGAAACGTTGTACGAAAGCTAAACTAGCAAGTTAGACTTCTAAGAACACTCAATGGAGTACAACGGTCCACTTTGAGGCTCTGGAATTGCTCAACTCTCTCCATAGACGTGCTTTTCACGTTTTTGCGCAGTTTAAAACATAACTTTGTCAATTCGCATCTTTGGCTTACGAAACCTTGTACGAAAGCTAAATTAACAAGTTAGACTACTAAGAACACTAAATGGAGTGCAACGGTCCACTTTGAAGCTTTGGAATTGCTCAACTCTCTCCATAGACGTGCTTTTCACGTTTTTGCGCAGTTTAAAACATAACCTTGTCAATTTGCATCTTTGGCTTACGAAACCTTGTACGAAAGCTAAATTAGCAAGTTAGACTACTAAGAACACTAAATGGAGGGCAACGGTACACTTTGAAGCATTGAAATTGCTCAACTCTCTCCATAGACGTGCTTTTCACCTTTTTCTGCAATTTGAAAGATAACTTGGTCTATTCGCGTCCTTATCTAACGAAACGTTATACGAAAGCTAAACTAGCAAGTTAGGCTTCTAAGAACACTCAATGCAGTACAACGATCCACTTTGAAGCTTTGGAATTGCTCAACTCTCTCCATAGACGTGCTTTTCACCTTTTTGTGCAATTTGAAAGATAACTTGGTCTATTCACATCTTTATCTAATGAAACGTTGTACGAAAGCAAAACTAGCAAGTTAGACTTCTAAGAACACTCAATGGAGTACAACGATCCACTTTGAAGCTTTGGAATTGCTCAACTCTCTCCATAGACGTGCTTTTCACCTTTTTGTGCAATTTGAAAGATAACTTGGTCTATTCATATTCACAGCTTTATCTAATGAAACGTTGTACGAAAGCTAAACTAGCAAGTTAGACTTCTAAGAATACTCAATGGAGTACAACGAACCACTTTGAAGCTTTGGAATTGCTCAACTCTCTCCGTAGACGTGCTTTTCACCTTTTTGTGCAATTTGAAAGATAACTTGGTCTATTCACATCTTTATCTAATGAAACGTTGTACGAAAGCAAAACTAGCAAGTTAGACTTCTAAGAACACTCAATGGAGTACAACGGTCCAATTTGAAGCTTTGGAATTGCTCAACTCTCTCCATAGACGTGCTTTTCACCTTTTTGTGCAATTTGAAAGATAACTTGGTCTATTCACATCTTTATCTAATGAAACGTTGTATGAATTCTAAACTAGCAAGTTAGACTTCTAAGAACACTCAATGCAGTGCAACGATCCACTTTGAAGCTTTGGAATTGCTCAACTCTCTCCATAGACGTGCTTTTCACCTTTTTGTGCAATTTGAAAGATAACTTGGTCTATTCACATCTTTATCTAATGAAACGTTGTACGAAAGCAAACTAGCAAGTTAGACTTCTAAGAACACTCAATGGAGTACAACGATCCACTTTGAAGCTTTGGAATTGCTCAACTCTCTCCGTAGACGTGCTTTTCACCTTTTGTGCAATTTGAAAGATAACTTGGTCTATTCACATCTTTATCTAATGAAACATTGTACGAAAGCAAAACTAGCAAGTTAGACTTCTAAGAACACTCAATGGAGTACAACGGTCCAATTTGAAGCTTTGGAATTGCTCAACTCTCTCCTTAGACGTGCTTTTCACCTTTTTGTGCAATTTGAAAGATACTTGGTCTATTCACATCTTTATCTAATAAAAAGTTGTACGAAAGCTAAACTAGCAAGTTAGACTTCTAAGAACACTCACTGGAGTACAACGGTCCACTTTGAAGCTTTGGAATTGCTCAACTCTCTCCGTAGACGTGCTTTTCACCTTTTTGTGCAATTTGAAAGATAACTTGGTCTATTCACATCTTTATCTAATGAAACGTTGTACGAAAGCAAAACTAGCAAGTTAGACTTCTAAGAACACTCAATGGAGTACAACGGTTCCACTTTGAAGCTTTGGAATTGCTCAACTCTCTCCATGGAAGTGCTTTTCACCTTTTTGTGCAATTTGAAAGATAACTTGGTCTATTCACATCTTTATCTAATGAAACGTTGTACGAAAGTAAACTAGCAAGTTAGACTTCTAAGAACACTCAATGGAGTACAACGGTCCACTTTGAGGCTTTGGAATTGCTCAACTCTCTCCATAGATGTGCCTTTTCACGTTTTTGCGCAGTTTAAAACATAACTTTGTCAATTTCGCATCTTTGGCTTACGAAACCTTGTACGAAAGCTAATTAAACAAGTTAGACTACTAAGAACACTAAATGGAGTGCAACGGTCCACTTTGAAGCTTTGGAATTGCTCAACTCTCTCCATAGACGTGTTTTTCACGTTTTTGTTGCAATTTAAAACATAACTTGGTCAATTAGCATCTTTGGCTTACGAAACCTTGTACGAAAGCTAAATTAGCAAGTTAAACTACTAAGAACACTAAATGGAGGGCAACGGTACACTTTGAAGCATTGAAATTGCTCAACTCTCTCCATAGACGTGCTTTTCACCTTTTTCTGCAATTTGAAAGATAACTTGGTCTCTATTCGCGTACTTATCTAACGAAACGTTATACGAAAGCTAAACCAGCAAGTAGGCTTCTAAGAACACTCAATGCAGTGCAACGATCCACTTTGAAGCTTTGGAATTGCTCAACTCTCCATAGACGTGTTTTCACCTTTTTGTGCAATTTGAAAGATAACTTGGTCTATTCACATCATTATCTAATGAAACGTTGTACGAAAGCAAAACTAGCAAGTTAGACTTCTAAGAACACTCAATGGAGTACAACGATCCACTTTGAAGCTTTGGAATTGCTCAACTCTCTCCATAGACGTGCTTTTCACCTTTTTGTGCAATTTGAAAGATAACTTGGTCTATTCATATTCACAGCTTTATCTAATGAAACGTTGTACGAAAGCTAAACTAGACAAGTTAGACTTCTAAGAATACTCAATGGAGTACAACGAAACACTTTGAAGCTTTGGAAT